>NC_057800.1:53839798-54104882 GCF_018294505.1 Triticum aestivum
ATTTGTTTTAACATTTATTTTTCATTTTTTTTCTTTGTTTTATTTTGTTGATTTTTTTCTTTTTTGTTTCTTTGGTTTTCTTTGTTTCTCTTGGATCTCATTCTACATTTTTCTGATATGTAAAAAATATTCTTCTAATACACGTTAAATATTTTTCCAATACAAATTGAACATTTTTTAATACATGCTCTCCGTCGTCCTCCGTTGCCACCGTTTCAATTCGCCAGGAGCAGCCGAGCACGCGGGGGCAACGGCCGCCGCTCCCATCCCTTACCCCCGACAGCCTCATTGTCCTCCCCATCAGTCGCTCACCGTCCATCCACGGTTTCAGCTTCCGTGTGTCCGTCCACGGTGATGGGGTGGTGCCGGCATGTGCTGGTCTTCACCTCCATCGATTGGTTTTTCAATGGCGTTGACGAGCGATGCAGGATAACCAGTGGGTCTAATTGTAATCTTATTTTGTTTATTAAGGTGGTTTTGTGCTAATGTGTATGACACATGTGCTTGCCAAGCTAGGCTATTTGTCAGTTTAGGGCTTTTTCTCCCTCGAATTTAGCCGCTTATTGGATTGTTAGCCCATTATCCGAATCGAGATCAGAAGCTGATGTACCGAACAAATGGTCGGCTCCAAAATTTTCAACGAGAAGCTGGCTGTTGGATGTTAGCTGAGGAGTTGAGGAGTTTGAGGCTATAAAGGGTTGCCGAACACGCCCTTAAGTACTAGAGAGAACGAAAAAGAAATACTAAACTAAGTGGAGAAATAAACTATTAGCCACCCGTAGTCTTATTAAACCAAGTGATGGACCGGATAAATGTGTTGTCATGTACTACTCTCGGTGAGGGAATAGATCGACGACCATGGGCAAGCTGCACGGTAAATCCAATTTGACACCTCCAACACTCGTTAAAGTGTTTTCTGCAAACGGACGCACACTACCACTCCGTGCTGGGACGGGCTGTTTATCCAGCGGTCGTTATAGTGTTTTCCACAAAGGGGCGCACAATACCACTCCGTGCTGGGCCGGCCCGTTTATCCTTTCTTCTTCTGTTTTAAACTGCAAAAAACAAGCCCGCGCTAGTGACTCTAAACCCATGACCTCCATGTTTACAGTTCGCTACGGTAGCCAACTAGGCATCTAACATGACGTGATTTGTTACATTCTCTTTCCTCTTTTCCTCCTCCTTCTTTTTTTTTTACTTTACTTTTAATTTTTCTTTTTTTCCTTGTTTCTTTTTCCAAATGTGTGCGTTTTTTATCAAAATTGATGAACCTTTTTCAAATCCCTGAACTTTGTTTTTCAAAATCTAGTGAATCTTTTTCAAATTTGTGAAAGAAAAATGAAATTTGATATTTTTTTTGAATTTGTGAATTTTTTTATCAAAATCGATGAACTTTTTTCAAAACCTTGAACCTTTTTTTTCAAAATACGGTGAACCATTTTCAAAATGCGTGATCTTTTTTTATCAAAATTGTTGAATCAAATATAATGAACTTTTTTGAAAAATCCCATGAACCTTTTTCACAGTAGTGAACAATTTTTAAAATTGATTACCTTTTTCGGTTTTGTGAACAGTTTTTTGTTAAATCTGTGACTTTTTTTTTCAAAATCGATGATCTGTTCTAAAACTTCTGAATTCATTTGCAAAAATACATTTTATTTTTCAAATAGTTTATAATTGGACTGAAAACAAAGGTCAAGTACCGCTCTTTTCGGATATATGACATGAAAGTCATCGCGGTGCAGAGTTATTGCGGTAATTCCGTCGACAATGAGTTCGAACCCACCATAGTCGCAGAATAATAGCATTGATTATTTTTTCTGTGACCTCACACGAGTGATGCTTGGCCGGGCCAGTACTGATCGCCTTCGAGCGCCCACTTACCTAAACGGCGCTGAGGGCGTCAAACAGGAGCTCCCAAGCTGCACCGTTTTCGTTTTGATAGTAGAACCGGGCCATGCCCTTCCCTGCTTTTAGTTGCGGGTCGTAGCTAGGGAAAAAAAATGAACAACCTGCACCGTGAAGTGCTGCAATTAAGCTCACCAACAACTTCCCCACAGGAAAGATGCTAACGCCCAAAGTTTCAACCTTGATAAGGTTAAAGAGCCAATTTTCTGCACTGTTTTTCTCTTTTTTATTTTGTTTTCTCCAAGTTTTTTTCTTCTTTTTTTTGTTTTATTTTGTTTCTTTCTTTTTTATTCTCTGTTTTTTTCATTTTTTCACATTTTTTTTCATTTTATATTTCGTTTTTTCTTTGTTTCTTTTTTGTTTTCCGTTTCTTTGGTTTTCTTTGTTTCTCTTGGATCTCATTCTACATTTTTTTGATATGTAAAAAATATTCTGCTAATACACGTTAAACATTTTTCCAATATGAATTGAACATTTTTAATACATGCTCCATATTTTTGTACACATTTTTAACATTGTTTAAATGCTTCGTTAACATTTTCAAACACAAGATTAATATTTTTTGAATACGTGTTCAACATTTTTCATAAACACACTTGTAAAAAATTTCATGTGTTGATTAATATTTTTTAATACAAGATTAAGATTTTCTAACATATGGTCTACATTTTTCTATGCACATTTAACATTTTCAAATGCTTGATTAACATTTTCTAAATATAGTATTAACATTTTTTGAACTCATGGTCAACATTTTTCCTAAGCACATTTTGAAATGCTTGATTAACATTCTTAAATACATGATCCAATTTTTCATCATTTTTTAATAGATCATCAACATTTTTTCTATACACATTTAACATTTTTGAAATGGTTGATTAACATTTTTCGAATACTTGTTCAATATTGTTTTCAAATGTTTGATTGCATTTTTATATACATGATGAAAAAATTCATCATTTTTTAAAACGTGGTCCACATTTGTTCTATACATATTTAACTTTTTCCAAATGCTTGATTAACAATTTGAAACAATTGTTCATTTTTTTCAAATACTTGATTGACATTTTTTTAAACATGATTAAATTTTTTCATACACATTTTGTTTTTCCTATATATATATATGTGTGTGTGTGTGTGTGTGTGTGTGTGTGTGTGTGTGTGTGTGTGTGTGTGTGTGTGTGTGTGTGTGTGATAAACTTTTCTCTATACACGTTTAACATTTTTTAAATGCGCATTTAATATATATTTTTTATTTTGTATGTGAAGCAATTATCATTATAGATATAACTATAAAATTACAAAGTATAAGCAAAAATTTAAAGGAGCGAAATACAAGACAAAAACTGAAAAAAGAAACAAAAGAAAAAAACGTTGAATGCCCATGCTCCCCGCTGGGTTGGCCCATTATGGGAGGTGCTTGAGGCGAGTGCCTGCTTCATCTCGCGTGAAGTGAGACATATCAGCACTCTTCCCGGGGCGACGAGTCTGTTGTTCGACAACGACTACCCGAGCCTCATGGGCTCGTTCTGGGCGGCAAGTCCGCGCTGCAAGCATGGGGCAGCTGGCCAACTACCAACACTAGCAAGCGCCCAACGTCGTCGCCCTAGTAGTGGTGACGCTCACCAAGTCCGCGCGGTTCAGGGAGATCGCCGATAACTGGAATCAGGACTCATGCTTGGCGATCTCAAGAACCTGGTGCTCAAGTGGAAGTAGTGACGGAACCAGGGTGAGGGGGGGCCATGCCCCCCCCCCCCCAATTTTCAAAGAAAGCCTTCAAATTTTTGAACAAGGGTGTGTGGGAGGGGAGCAATGGAGCCACTCAACTAGGGGACCCTTAGGTCAGGATCGGGATCCACACCAAGCAGAAGTTGATCGATGAAGCTCTTCTCGTGCTGCTGTGGCCTTGGAAGCATAAACGCATGAACAAAATTACATGGCTCAACTAGATGCTCGATCGCCATGAAATAAAATACTACTACTATAGCAGAAATCCAGCGTGCCTTCAGAACTTTCAGTCTTGAATGATTTGCCAATGTAGGCTCTCGGTTTCTCCAACATCGAGATACCGCCATGACAGCTAGGAACATCCCAGCCACAGCACACAAGTGTATGTTCATTGTAGAAAAAAAGTGTGTCAAGATATTGCATGGCAAACTATACAACGCACAAATTCAAGGTGTGTGAGAAATATGCCCTAGAGGCAATAATATTGTATTATTATATTTTTCATGTTTATAATTAATAGTTTATATTCTATTCTATAACTGCTATGATACTGGAATGTGTGATTTGGTGGAAAACTCATATGCACGTGTGGAATGACAAACGGTAAAACTTGATTCCTAGTCTCGTCTCTAAGACTAGCTCAAGTGTTGTTAGTGATCATGTTTTCCGGATCTTAGGTTATAATTAAGTGTAACGATAGTCCTAAAACAACTTTGAGAGTGTGGATTTGGAAGAACGATCATATTGAATTGACCCAAACTTGTTTGTTATACTTTGAGATACAATTGTCACAAGTCAATCGTTATAACACAAAGAGTTAATGTATGCTTTAGTTTCTTCGACCATGAGAGTATCGTAGTCACTTCTTACTGTGCGATGGACTTTGGGGTTGCTCAAACGTCATCTGTAACACGATGATCATAACGACAACTACATGTTCATTGGAAAGTTTGACAAGGGGCTAGATAACTCAAGAGTGTGATTTTCTCCTCCAATGATGAAGAGATATTATTAGGGCCCTCTCAATGTGACGACATTCATCATCGTCTCACCAGACACAGGTGACTAGGTCACAGGGATGCCGGAATATGTCAATGAGAAAGAAGAACAAAACCGGTAACGAGGAGACCGGTATAGTGAGCATGATAATAACTCAAGAGGATACTGATATATATCACCATGGGTTTTTTTAATATTGCGAAGCAAAGGGAATAGCACATGATAACCAAAAGTTCACTCGAATGTCATTCTTGTATTCCTAGGGATTAATATGGATGTCCATGGTTCTGCTATTGGTCATTAAATGAAAGGGCTTTTGTTCATGTCTATGTTCTACCGAACCTATAGGGTCACAAGGTTAAGGGAATCATGATCCGATGAGTGTTAGTGGAGCAATAGTTATGTGAAAAAACTTATGAAATAGTTTCGTTAATATTAGGAATAGTTTCGAGAGAAACCGGAAGTGTTCCGGGGTTATCGGAAGGGTTTCTGGAGATGTTAAATTGATAATAAAATGCTCTAATAATGATTAGGAGGCTTTTATAATTATTTAAATTTTAATGGGCCAAGGAAAATACTTAAAAGGCCAAATGGTGGAGAGCTATTGGGCCCTAGGGCCCAATAACACTTGGGACACCCTAAGCTTGTAGGACAAGCTAGAGGGGCCAAATTGGAGTGGGTGGATGACTCCTCCTTCTCCTTGGCCGGCACAACAGAGGGGAGTCCTCCTTCCCCCTTGTGGCGTCCCCTCCCTCTCCAACTTTATATACTTAGGATTTGTCCCTTTGGAGATACAAGTTTCGTAGATGATCTAATTAGAGCTAGACCTAGATCTCTCTAATCCTCAAAATAGAGAAGCCATGTGTGGTTCTCTTCTTCTTCCTCTAATTCTCCAGCGACTATTAGCTCTGGATGGCAAAGCGCTGCTGAATCTTGAAGCCCGAACACTTGCAATCTGTAGAGAGCTCGTGTTTTCGGTCTTCGGTTAGAGGGATCGTCCGTGAATGGTTTGAGGGACTTCATCGACGATCTAGACCAACTCTTCTTTCACTGTAACTCGTAGTTGGTAATGGTCTGATATAAACCCCTTTGTCCATCTTCATAGTGTTCCGCGACCGTGATCGTAGGATGAATTTTTTTCTCTAGTTCTGTGCCTCCATGAGAAGTAAGCTTGTGCCTCTCGCGAAAGTAAAAAAAACACACATTTTTTCTTTTCTGAGAGGTACAATTGTAACTATTGCAAGAGCAACCATGTGCCTTCACGAGAAGTAAATCCATGCCTCTCGCCAAAGAAAGAAAATAATAAAACATGTTTTTTCATGCAAATTTTTTCTAAAATTCTTTTTTGTCCAAAAACCTATGAAAAACAGGGCAAAAGCCGAAAAAACCCAAAAAAACCATCTAAAACCCAAAAATGCGTACAAAAAACACAAAATCTCGAGAGAACGCCCAGCATGCTACATGTGGCAGTGACTTAGAGCGCGCCACATCAAAAGTGACCGTTGTGGGAGCCCCACAACGAGTACTCCTTAGCTAGTTGATCCTGTTGTTCTCCTTCACAATGCCAGCATAAAGGGGAGCCCCTATAGGGCGCCTTCAGCATCGGCTCGAGGGACTGGCGCCTATGCGCCCGCGAATTGGGCCGACCCAGGTCGCCTTGTTTGATTGTCCCGCACGTCGCCCCGTTCGCTCGATCATGGCTGACTTTTGAAAAAATAAGGAAAAATATCAGGAATTAAAAAATGTTCACGAATTTTGAAAGAAAGTTCACAAACTTGAAAAATAGTTCACAAATTTAAAAAAAGTTCATCAAGTTTAAAAAAACTTCATCAATTTGAAAGTGGTTCGTTGGTTTTGAAAAGAAAGTACATTTATTTCGAAAAAAATCATCAAAATTTAAAAAAAATCACCAATTTTGAAAAAAGTTCAAAAACTTCAAAAAAAATTCACAAATTTGAGAAAAAGTTCATCAAATTTGAAAAAAGTTCACCGATTTTTAGAAAAGTTCATCGGATTTGAAAAATGTTCAATAAATAATAAAAAATCCATTGATTTTGAAAAAAATGTTCACCAAATTTTAAAACGTTCATAAAACTTGGTGAAATTGTTTCATCAAATTATAAAAAAGTAATAATAAAAAAAATAAAAGGAAAAAGAAAATAACAAAGAACAAAGGAATGAAAAGGATGTAAATAGTCACATCGGTTTGATTGGTCTAGTTGGTTATTTTAGGTAGCTTGCACGAGGTCGTAGCTTTGAAACTTGCCGGTCTCTCTTTTTTGCACCTTTTCAAAATAGAAAGAAAAGGGAACATGGCCCGGCCTAGCACGGCGCAGCGTGTGCGCCCCTTTGTGTACATTGAAGGGATGGGGGCAGAGGGTACCGTTTAGGATTTGCCAGCAAAAAGAGGAGCTCCTATTGGACGCGCTTTGTGTCAAAATGTCGTCGCCGCGCACAGGGGTGCAGCCTGACTGGGCCGGCCCATAGTGTTGTACCGGTGGTAAGAAAAGAAAGCAAAAAGGGGGGAGGGAAACGCGAACCTGCGACCTATAGATTCAAAGCACATGCTCCCAGCCACTCCACCTGACTAGCATTCCTTGTACTAGCATACAAACGCGCACTTATAATAACTTAGTACAACCGTACAACCAGAATTACACACTGTAGTGAACATCTTAAAAGAAATTGTAGATTTTTTCTGAAAGTGTATATTTTGAAAAAGTTCGACCATTTTTTTCATTTCTAAACATACTTTGTACACAGGAACATATTCTGTACAAAAAAAGTGTATATTTTTTGTACACAATGTTCTGAATCTTGAAGACAAATTTGAAGCACAAACATTTTTTGAATCTTCAGAACAAATTTAGAAATGGAGAACAAATTTGGAAGCGCGAACAATTTTTAAAGCACGGACATTTTTTGAATCTTGAGAACAAATTTTGAAAACTCCCGAACAAATTTGGAAGCGCGAACAATTTTTTAAAGCACAAACATTTTTTTAAACTCGAGAATTTTTTTTGAAATAGAGAACAATTTTGAAAAATCCCGAACAAATTTGGAAGCATAAATTTTTTTTGGAAAATGTGAACAAAACTGGAAGTCCAAACAATTTTTTAAAGCACGAACATTTTTTCAATCTTGAAAACATATTTTGAAATGGAAAGAAATATTTAAAAAACCCGAATAAATTTGGAAGCGCGAACATTTTTTGAATATGTGAACAAAAAATTGAAATTCAGTACATTTTATGAATTTTAGAAGTTTTGTACTTTTTTGTGTAACGAGAACAATTTTTGAATTTTGAGAACATTTTTTGGAAACACGAACAAAATTTAAAATTTTGATTTTTTTAAAGGAAGAGAAGAAAAGGAAAGGAAATAAAAACTAAAATCATAAACATTTTGTAAAACAAAGAACATATTCTGAAAAAAAAGTAAACTTGAAAAAGAAAGTGAAACAAGAAACAAAAAACGAAAAAATGAAAAAGAAACAGAAACGAAAAAAAGAGAAATAAAAAAACAATAGAAAGCCAAAAAAGAACCAGATAAAAACGATGCAGGAAAAAAACCTGGTTCAGGGAACCTTCTGGAAGGTTCCCAAAACCGGTTTGGACGCATTATGTGTGGGCCGGCCCATTTCTGTCGCTCGCTGCGCTGCCCCTGTGCGATCGCTCGACAGTTTGCCGCAGCGAGCGGCGAATAGGATTTTCCAGTAAAAAGTCCTAACCCACGGCCACGGGTGAAAAAGAAGCCTAAAGAGAAGCCATTCTATTTAAATGAGCAATGGGCCTGACAGCACAAAAACGAAGGTTGTCCTGTTGTCAACTAAAAATTAAGAAAACTGGTTGAGCGACCCAACGAAATTCCTAAGACAAGTTTCGAGTTCCTGCATGTGGCGCATAAGCCTAGTTAAACAGATTAATGGAGGAAATAAAAGTATCTATAGCTAAATTCTATATGAAATCAACATCCATCGCCAGTCAGGAGTTCGAAGAGGTCTGGATTATTCATGAAGGCAGGATGTCCAATATAAAGGCTCACAATTTTGTAAAAAAGCACTTTATTGTTATTCATGGCCGATATAACAGACTGCTGCAGCCGGATGACACTACAACTGTACAATATATTATCATGCAATAAAGAGACCATGATTTTTTCTAAAAAAAGAGTTC
Organism: Triticum aestivum; assembly: GCF_018294505.1. NCBI lineage: Eukaryota > Viridiplantae > Streptophyta > Magnoliopsida > Poales > Poaceae > Triticum > Triticum aestivum. Next base: position 53,848,608 of record NC_057800.1, read on the forward strand.
CTGCTTGTGAGTAGTTTTCTTTAAAACACCCCTTATATTAATTAATTAAACAAAAGGTTATTACAATCATTCATTACAGCATACGCCACGCAGGGCGGGACAGAGTTAACAAGCAACCCATCAGACCTACTAATAAAACCGAACTTAGCAATCTCATGTGCCACCTCATTGGCATGCCGCTTTATTTTTAAAAGCTCAAATTTTGGGACAACTTGGCGATGCACAAAGCCTCTCTCTTCAGGTCAACGAGAGGGGATCTATCAAACTTCTCACTTGCAAGGAAAGAATGAACGAAAGCACAGCCAGTCTCCAAAGTAATAGACTGGTGGAGGGTAATACCGATATAAAGGCCTGCTAGGCAGGCGCGGAGCTCGGCTTCATTGACACTAGTACACCGACAAATAAAATCCCACGAGGAAATGATGATTTCGCCAGTCGAATTTCTAGCAACAACCCCTACACTGGCTACGTTAATGCTCTCCACAAAACTGGCGTTGTGAGTAGTTTGATAATGCTCCGGAGGAACTCAATCCTCTCCTAGCAAACGATGTAACCATTATTGCATGGTAACGATGTGTTTTTTCTTTCTTCCACGTAAATAAAGAAAGTCACTCAAACATTTAGTGTTTCCTTGCCTCTCGTCAGCGCCGCCGCCGACCTGCCTCATCTGTAGATCCCGGCCCTTATCCGCGGGATGACTCATGCTACGTTGTCAGGTGCTTTTTTAGTCTGTTTAGGGTTTGTGTCCTGTCCATGAAGGTGACGCGGTGGGGATTCCCTGAAGATAGAATAAGGTTCTTCCCGTCTAGCCCCCATCCTGGCGGTGCATTTTACGTCGTCGGAGGCAGTTCGTCCGAGGAGCGCATGATAACCGCTACGAAATGGTATGATGTTGAAGATTAACTCTTCGCTTCGGAAGTTATCCGGAGTACCGAAGACCACGTCCAAGTTGACGCTGCCCGAGCATTGTGTCTCAACTCCTGGTATTATTTGGTTAAAGGTGGTAATGGTAGGGCTTGATTCTTGCCGGATCCATATGCATTTTCTTGATGGTGTCGGTGTATATCAAGTTGAGACTGCTACCCCCGTCAATGAGGACTTGTGTTAGGTGAAAGCCGTCCACTATGGGGTTGAGAACCAGGGTGGCGGTGCCTCCGTGACGGATGCTCGTCGGGTGGTCCCTTTGGTCAAAGGTGATCGGAATTTCCGACCACGGTCTGTAGGTTGGCGCTGCTAGCTCTACGGCGTAAACATCTCAAAGCGCGTGTTTCCATTCCTTCCTTGTGACGTGTGTGGCGTCGATCATATTCACGTCTTTGAAAAACCCAAAGGACGATGTTCTCCCCGGTGAGGAAGGGGCGATGATGGTGGTGCATCTCAGGATCACTTTAGTGATTGTAGCGTCGCTAGGTGGCCTACAAACATGAATGTGATTGTTACTTCTCATGCTCTTTATACTGCCATGATGTTTGAGAATAACTCAGAAGTTTTTCTAAAAATAAAATAAAAAATAGAGGGGCATTATGTCAAATGAAAAATTGGAGTTCCAAGTTTCCAAGCATAAAAATCCATAGTAGTACACATCGCGCGGTGGCTATTGGACGACAAATTATCTGAGCCAGTGACCAACTGACCATGATCGATCGATCTACATACATGCACCAATCTCATGCACGCATGCCGTTTGATCTTGAAATGCATCTCACAGTCGGCGCGTGTTACATACATAGCTTAATTATGTAGCAACGTCGTCGACGGAGGATCTTATGTCGGGCGCGTACCAGCCGAGCTCCTGCGCGACGGCGGCGACCCTCTGCTCCTGGCCCCGCGAGTCACCGATGGCGGTGGTGAAGGGGTAGACGAAGGTGACCTTGGTGGCGACGCAGCGGTAGGCCACCACGCCGGCGTCCTTCTTCACAAGGAACTCCATCACGTCCCGGCCGAAGCCGCCGTCCACCTCCGCCTGGATGTAGTGGCCTGCATACACACACATATGAACCCCGCAAAAAGAAAAGGCATACACACACATATGAACTCCATCGCATCTTCATTCTTGAGCTAAGTGTAACGGAATTCAGTACTATGTAGTTTGGTCCAGCTAGCTGACCGGTCAAGAAAGTTGCAACTAATTTAAATCCGAGTGCGTACCGTGGGGAGTTTGCTGATCAATGTTGAAGCTGACATTCTTCTGCGTCTTGAGGATGGCTTGCCGCAACAACTGAATGAATGGGTGGATTGAAATTTTGAATTAGCTTGGAATCAGTCAGTGAAAGACATATGCTACATTCAGCCACGCATGGTGGATGGATACCTGAGCGGCAGCGTCGGCGGAGGTGGACTCCGGGATGATGAGCGGGGAGGCGACGGAGGAGGAGGCGCCGACGGTGGGGTTGGTGCAGACGCACCCGGGATTGGCGGAGGGGCATGTCCGAATCTTCCTGCATCCATCCATCCATCGATCATACTCTACTCATACGCGTGTGGTGACTGGAATGGATAGCAAGAAGAGTGGACGGTCAACTAATCCATGGAAGGTACCTTACCCTTTGGTGTCGAGGCCGAGCTGCAGTGTCCGGGACTGGGAGTAGGGCGTGGAGAAGGGGTTGGCGGCGGCCTGCGCTACTGCAGGAACGACGGCAGCGAGCGTGAGGGGTGAGGTGGACAAGAGCAGTGCTCTCCTGATTGTGGCCGGAGGAGCAGAGGGGGAGGAGGAGGGAGCCGTTGCAGCGGCGGCAGCAATGGAAGAAGAAGAAGACGACGCCAGCGGCGGCCTCATGTCAGTCCAGCTAGCTGAGCTCGCCTCTTGTTTTCTTTTCAAGAAAAGAAAATGTTTTTGTTTGCAACTGCACAATTATCTTGGATCGTGGGCGGATCTTATCTCTCCAGGGTGAAGCTGGTCCACAAGCCACATGTGTATATACTCTAGCGATCTAGTCTCACTAAATGGATCTTTTTTTCTCAGCTCAACTCAGCTCGTCGGATTCGATCGTTCCGGACGGCTGACCGATCGAGCTCGTCACGTGGGATTGGATCGTCGACACGACATGCCGGCGGCCACACTAAGCGATCTACCACTAGCTAGCTAATTCATATATGCAGTGCTTGATAATTGTGTGATCGCAGTTTGGCCAGCACATGCATGCATGTACGCTACCGGACGACCTCCCGTGAGCGATCGAGCTGCCGGCTGGGACATCTGGTTCGTGGCTGGTCTCCGTCGTCTTCCTGCGCACCAAACTGTGGGCTCATACGGCGGTCCGAGGTCGAGCTTTCTAGCTAGGCGGCAATGTGGTTGGATTGAGAGCATCTACAGCCCCATCCTTCAAACTGCCCTTGCTCATCGGTCACGAAAACGCAACTCAATTACACCCCTCAGAAAATCATTATACATGTCCGGACTCTCCAGCATCCCTCAAACTCAGCACATATCTCTCTCTCCATTCGCACGGAACGCTAGCTACTTGCTAGTCCACTTCACTTTCGGTCCACTCCGCTTCGCTTCGATCCAACCGCAGTTCATCTCCGATGATCTTCGGCCTTCTCCGACATGACAGACAGTGGAACCGAGTCCGGCAACTTGGATCCATCGACTGAGACCTCGACCCGTGTGAGGACGGGGAGGAGTTTGCCATCCACATGGATCTCCTCATCATATTGTCAACATATACTATGTACAACAAGTATTCATCTCAAAACAACTCCATGATTTTTTTAAACAAACACAACATCCTACTACTTTGTACAACAAGAACAAGGAGGGGTGGGAGAGTAGAGAAGGAGGGAGGAAGGAGTGCTGACTACCTCATGTTTTAGCTCTGCTCCTCGGCATCGCGCCGGTCATCGGCGTCCGTGGTTGGACAGTTGGGCGAGAGCGTCTGCTTGCGGGAGGGCCTCCTTGTCTGCCGGGACGAGCAACTCGACGGGGGAGCAGAGGCTGGACTGGCGCGGGGGATGGAGGCGGAGGGTCGGCTAGGCGTACGGCGCTTGAGGGCCACAAGCAGCAGCTGCTAGGAACCCTAGCCGTCGGGGTCGGGAGTAGTGGTTTCTCTGCTCGTTTAGAGGCGATTGGCTAGTGGGTTTGCTCATGGTCTTCTAATCATCCCATCGTTTTTCGCTTGGGAGTGGCAAAAGTAGGTAAATACTCCCTCCGTTCCTAAATACTTGTCTTTCTAGGCATTTCAACAAGTGACTACATACGGAGCAAAATGAGTGAATCTACACTCTAAAATATGTCTACATACATCCGTATGTACTAGTCATTTGAAATGTCTAGAAAGACAAGTATTTAGGAACGGAGGGAGTAGTACGCAATTTCTAGAGGACGGCTGAACGGTTCGCTAAGAATCTCGAGAAGTTGAGGTAGATTGGCTGTGAGATTTGCACCACGTGGAAGTTATAGGTTTTACAGAAGCTGATGTCAAAATTTTCCCTTTGGTTAGCTTCTAGCTTTTTGAAAGCCGAAGTTACAAAAATAAGCTCAACCAAACACAGCCTAACTCATGCTTCAAAACTGTACTAACTCATATTTTAAAATTGTACTAACTTGTGCTCCCCCATTTTGAAGCACCACTGTGCTACCATGAAAACACAGTGTACTAAGTTGTGTTCCTACATATTGAAGCAGAATTGTGCTCCCAAGAAGAAACACGCATGTGTTTCGCAAAGTGTGCCAACTTTGTGCTCCCGTGATGCTTCGCTTTTGAAGGAGCACGGTTGTGCTTTCACGCAAAGAATCGGGCGAGGATTTACGGCACGCAAATGCGGGGGCACTCGGGTCCTGGTGGCGTCTTTTTATTTTGACTTTTGATTTTCAAAGTTTTATATCTTAAAAAAAATAAGTTATGTTTTTATATGTGTGTTTCTCGTGACTGACGCTTTGAAATAAGAATCATTTTTAATATATTTTGACGACTTCTAAAAATATATGTTAAGTTTCAATGTTGAAACTTAGTACGAGCGACCGATAAAAATCAATTATTTTGTGTCTACGACTGACAGGAAAAATTACTTAAAATTTATCTCTGCAACTTGTTGAAACTTGGATTTTTAGATGCAAAAAACCATAAGTTTTATCGTTGAAACTTTAAGTTTTTCAAGGGATTTTCTTGTTGAAATCAATTATTCCCATTTTCTCGTTCTTTCGGTCCTCTGCTCGGTTCCTATACATGCAATGCTAGTGCTTGCTCTTCCGATGAAGACCATCCATGCCATGAACAAGATCATCCGAGGATTCTTGTGGTGCGGCAAAGCCCAAGAAAATGGTGGAAACTGCTCTGTTGCATGGGAGACAATCTGCACGCCCAAATGGGCAGGTGGTTTGGGCATACCCGACCTTGCATGGTTGAATGTGGCCTTGGAGGCAAGATAGTCGTGGCTACAGCGAGTGGATCAGCAAAGGCCATCGCGCCACCGGTCTGATAATAGTAGGGGACGGGAATCTAACCCTCTTCTAGGAGGATCATTGCATGGATGGATCCTGTCTTAAGGAAATCGCGCCACCGGTCTATGAGGTAGTCACTCCACGCGCAAGGAAATCAAGATCGCTCAATGATGCCATCTCTTCGAGTGTCTAGGCAACTTATATCAAACCAAACATAGGGCTCGAGGGCCTCTGGCAGTACCTTCATCTATGGCAGAGGGTGCAAGAAGTAACGCTGCAGGAAGGCATGGATGACATCATATCTTGGTCTTGGAAGGGCGACGACAAGTTTTTAGTCCGTTCAGCTTATGCTGTGAAGTTCGTTGGTAGAAAGGTGTCGGCCACAGCGCAATTCACGTGGAAGTCTAAAGCACCATTGCGCTGCTGCTTCTTTCTATGGCTAGCCATGAAGAACAGGTGTTGGACAGTGGACCGCCTGGCGCCGCGAGGCCTACCGCATCCGGATGCATGCTCGTTCTGCAACGAGCAAGTGGAGACTTTGGACAACATCGAATTGACATGGGTCTTCGCAAGGACGGTATGGAGGACCTTGTGCACCACGATCGGCAAACCGTCCTGGACGCCCACGGGGGGCCACGGCACATGACACATTGGCAGGTTGGTGCATGAACAAGCCAAAGAACACGCGCATCATCGTAACCATAGTATTATGGGAGCTTTGGAAGCATCATATTATCGCTTCTCCCTCGCTTGACGGGCTCATTGAGAGGATAGTGGCGGAAAGGAACGACTGGCATCGTGCTGGATTGCTTAAGGGAGACTGGAACGGCGTAGCAGCCAAGCTATTAAGGTGGGCGAGCGGCGAGTAGTCCTAGATTATGTTCTTCTCCGAGTAGACATGGAAGCTTGGCTCATGATAGTTTATATGTACTCCCTCCGTTTTCCTTTACTCCGCGTATAAAATTTGGTCAAAGTCAAACTACACAAAGTTTGACCAACTTTATATCAAAAAATATGAACCTCTCCAATACTAAAACTATATAGTATGAAAATACATTCAATGGGGCATCTGATAATATTTGTTTCATATTATGAATATTGATATTCTTTTAATATATAAAGTTAGTCAAACTTTATAAATCTTGGATTTGACTAAACTTTATATACAGACTAAAAAACCGAAGGGAGTAACATCTATGGTGGATTTGGGTTCTCTACCCATCTTTTTCTATAAAATATGACACCCAAGTTGTGCGTGTTCAAGAAAAAATTTGGATGATTTTTGGAAAGATTTCTTTTTTGAAAAGAATGTTTTTATTTATACACTGGACCCAGCAATATAACTCCGGCATAAATTCACCCCAAACAACAGGGGTCTCGGCCAAACCATAACCATACCTCGCAAGAACATGCGCTACACTATTGCACATATGACGACAATGCTGAAAATGAAAGCACTCGAAAGATATAAAACAGCGACTCCTTGCTTCTCTAATCAGGTCCTCGATCTCTAATAAATCTGAAAGATTTTTTTGTCACACGAGATGAACGGCCGACTACTTACTGACACGGTCGTAGCACGGGAATACGCAGGGCCCAACAGTACATGGGCCCAACATATTAAAGTATTCTAGGAGTGTATACCGCCAAAAGCAGCCAGGCCAGCCCAACTTCCCTTGCTCTCCGTGCTCCGCTCGTCCACTCCCTCACTCACTCACCGCCACCGCCACCGCCGCGGCAATGCCGCCGCCGATGGGAATGCGGGCGCTGCTGATGCTCCTGCTTCTCGCCTTCGCCGCCGGCACGTCCAGTGCCGCACCTAGCGGAGCAAGCCCGATCAAGAACGTGGTGGTGCTGGCGCTGGAGAACCGGTCCTTCGACCACATGCTGGGCTGGATGCGCCGCCTGCTCGGCCTCCCCATCGACGGCCTCACCGGCGCCGAGTGCAACGTCGACCCCACCAACTCCTCCCTCCCGCCCGTCTGCGTCTCCGCCGACGCCTCCCTCGTCGTCCCCGACGACCCCGGCCACTCCTTCGAGGACGTGCTCGACCAGGTCTTCGGCTTCCGCCCCAACTCCACCGCCGGCGCCGCCGACCAGCCGGCTCCCCCCACCATGTCGGGCTTCGTCCGCTCCGCGCTCTCCGTCAACGCCCTGCTCTCCTCCGCCGTCATGCGGGGCTTCACCCCGTCCCTCCTCCCGGCCTTCTCCGCGCTCGCCGCCGACTTCGCCGTCTTCGACCGCTGGTTCTCCTCCCTCCCGGGCCCGACCCAGCCCAACCGCCTCTTCCTCTACTCCGCCACCTCCCACGGCGCCGTCGCCCACGACAAGTGGAACCTCCTCCGCGGCTACCCGCAGCGCACCATCTTCGACTCCCTCGCCGCCGACGGCCGCCGCTTCAACGTCTACTTCAAGACCATCCCCACCACCCTCTTCTACCGCAACCTCCGCACCGTGCGCGCCGCCGCCCAGAGCTTCCACTTCTACGACTCCGCATTCAGGGACCACGCCCGGAGGGGGCGGCTCCCGGCGCTGTCCGTCATCGAGCCCAGGTACTTCGACCTCACCGGCACGCCCGCCGACGACGACCACCCGGCGCACGACGTCGCCAACGGGCAGAGGCTCGTCAAGGACGTGTACGAGACGCTGCGGGCCAGCCCGCAGTGGAACGACACCCTGCTCATCGTCACCTACGACGAGCACGGCGGCTTCTACGACCACGTCGCCACGCCCGTCGCCGGCGTGCCCAGCCCCGACGGCCTCAGGGGCCCCGTCCCCTTCTTCTTCAAGTTCGACCGGCTCGGGGTCAGAGTGCCCACAATGATGGTATCGCCGTGGATCAAGAAGGGGACGGTGGTGGGGCGGCCGCCGAACGGGCCGACGGCGACATCCGAGTACGAGCACTCCTCCATCCCGGCCACCATCAAGAAGATCTTCAACCTCAGATCCGACTTCCTCACGAAAAGGGATGAATGGGCAGGCACATTTGAGCACATCTTCACCCAGCTTGACCAACCAAGGACAGATTGCCCAGGTACTGCTACGGAGGATCTCTCACATGAACACGATGGGGAAATTTTGGCAGATTTATAGTCAGAGTTCACTTAATTTAGAAGAATTATAGTCAGAGCTCACTTAATTTAGCAGAATCATACTAGTTCACATTTCACTTAATTTGGATCCTCTCTACTTAATACTACTGAGGATCTCTCACATGAACACAACGGGGAATTCATTTCAGCAGAATCATAGTCATCACAATTCCACTTATTCAGATGCTCTCTACATAGTTTGAAGCTCAAGAGTATGAATGAAGAATGGAAAATTTGGCAGAACTATAGTCACAATTCACTTAATTTGGATGCTCTCTGCTTAATTTGAAGCTTACAGTATGAATGAAGAAACTTTGTTCTGTTTTCATCCTTTACAGAGACTTTGCCAGAAGTGCCATTTGAGAGAACAACACCAGCGAAAGACCACGGAATTCTCTCGGATTTCCAGCGTGAGCTCGTCGAATTAGCAAGCTTCTTGAACGGCGACTACATGTTGACGAGCTCCGCTCAGGAGACGCAGAAAAAGATGACCGTGAAGCAGGCCGACACGTATGTGAGACGAGCCATCACAGGTTTTCTGCAGGCAAGCAGGCAGGCCAGACGGTTAGGCGCAAATGAGTCTGCAATTGTTACCATGAGGTCATCTTTGACAAGTAAGAGTACCACCTCAAGTCATTAATTAGATAAGTCAAAGGCTTAGCAAGGCTAGCATCTACAATGTTGTGAAATATTAGTATATATATGAAATGCCATGTAACACAGTTATAACCGAATAGGGGGCTGCAAGAACCTTAACTGTATAGCCCCTTTTGCCAATGTAATACTCATTTTTACCTCAAAAATGTAGAGTGCACATCTGGGGATCATTTCCTTGAATTTCGTTATGGAGGAACACATTATTATATAGTATTCATTACCGAGGAACATATTATTATATATATAACAAAAAATTACGGAGGACAATTGTCTTTGACAAATGATTACCTGCGGTGTTTGTTTGTTTTACAGTAGTTTATTGTTCACTGAGACTCATTGGGGGGATGCATAAAATTTATCTTCTTTTTTATTTATTTTAGAGTGGACATTGTTTGGTTTATATGGGCCATAACCCATTGAGCTTCTGATATCTCAACCTCTCTATGGCAAAGCCTATTAAGTAGTCAACATTTCGATCATTATTTGTACTTCTGTGAGCATGATCATCTGAAACACTAGTATAGCAGACACAGAAGAGGGGGAATCAGGAGTAGTAACTAGTTGGTTGACCCAGTGCTGGATGCCTGGATCGGTCAAGTACCTTGTGACATACCTATAACTGAATAGGGGCCTCCGGTAGCCTTCATGATACAGCCCTGTTTGCCAATTTAACTAACTTTTACATTGAAATGTAATGCACATGTGCGGACCATTTGCTTGAATTTTGTTACAGAGGAACATATTATCTCTATAACGATAAATTACGGGGGACATTTGTCTTTGGGAAAATGGTTACCTATGGTGCTTTGCTTTAAATTTGTTGTTCACTGAGAAAGTTAGACAGGCTGGAGGGATGTATGATTTCAAGTTATGGACATAATCAAGCTTAGCTTCTTACTTATTCATTTTTAATTGGCCACGGTTTGGTTCATGTGGATCATAACCCATTGGGCTTCTTATATCACAATGTTTCTTCTGCAAAGCCCAGCTAGTGCAGTGGCAGCTATTGAGGAGGGATCTATTCTGACAAGCATATCTGTTTGTTAATAGAGACCGGATTTCTTCCTCGAACATTTCAGTCGTTTGTTGTGTTTCTGTGGACATGATCATCTGCAACACCTTTGCTGATGCTGGATTCATCTTTGCATCTGTCTTTAAGACTCTGTTTTTGTTTTATCAAGTGATTGTGCTTGTTACTAACCTCATCGTTTAACCTGCAACCAAAACTTTCAGTTATATTTCCATTTTACTTTGTATTCGTGTAAGTCATAGATCACTATCATTGTGTAAAGCAGGGGACCTAGAGTAAGTAATGAAGTTCCTGATAAACCTGGAGTTGAAACAAGGTCCCTTTCATGCTTTTGATTCAGAAAGCAAGCAACCAAAGGCTTCATCATGCATGCATGGTCCATTCAGCACACCACTAGTCCATTCTTGTTTTTGCTTTGGCAGCCGACACAGACATCCCACTTACTCCCTAACCGATGCATATTCTCAGTCTCACCCACGGACACACACCGTGATCTAATCTTGTCAATATGACAGACCTATGAACAGCATGCTTTAACCTGTCAAGCCACGACAAGACAAAGACTTGGCATGAGATTTGCGGGGGTCCGGACTCTTCTGCTACTTCACCATCATCTTTCATGTTCTCGAACGCACGTCTAAATGCATGCCATTTTAATTATGATCATCTTTCATGCTTTTGCTTTTTTGCAAGAGAGGATTCTTATGAAGACAACGCTCAAATCGCCAGTAACTATTGCCTATCGGTGTAACTTGGTAACCCGGAACTTGCTTTTGCTTGCTGTTTATCAGGAACCATTTCTGCGTGGTCAGGAAAGTTAGTAAGACTTGGTGTGCGGCTATTTAGGTGTCCTCTGCCTACCCAGTTCATGGGCCTGCTTAAGTAGTTAGCTGTCCACCAAAACTAACCAATGGTTAACCTAGCTGACCTTCCTTTCTGAAGCCATGTACTCCTACATAGACAACTTTTTTTAGACAAATTCCCCTTACCAACAATAAGTATACTCTTATCAGCTCCTATGCATGCAGTAACCTGCTGAGTTTCCTTTTTCATCAGTCTTACAAACACATTTGAATTCTGCTCTGCATGTTTTATTGTGAGACACAAACATGAATGGCATGACATACTCCCACTGTAAAAAATATATAAGAGCGTTTTTAGATCACTAAAGTAGTGATCTAAACGCTCTTATATTGCTTTACGGAGGGAGTACTAGTTGGCAGTTACTACTGTTAACTACTCCAGCACCAATTATTGATCCATTTAGTTTACTGGACACCAGATTGCTTAGGAACAGAAAATTCCAGCCTTTACAACTGCCTCTTAACTGCTCAAGTGAGAAGTAGTCCATTTTTTGTGCTTATGAAAGACTTGACTCTCCTTGCCCTTGCCTGATGTGGTTAAAGAGGCCATGTTTCTTCCTGGAATGAATGGAATGTGCATGCATGAAAGCTCTGCTGCAACCTCCTTTCCTCCAGCTACTGGCATTGTATGGCCACCATATAGCTCTGCTGCACAAAGAGACCGAGCATCTTCTATTCTATCCAAGGAGGAGGCAGAAGGTAGAGAGGGGAGAAGATGCAGGACTGGTCCTGTTGACACTATCTTTAACTAAAGTGGCATTTTGATTATCAAGGAAATTATCAGTAACTTGGTGGGTAAAATGACATTTTAATTAGCAGTAACTGTTGAGATTTAACAAGGAACTTACAAATAACATGCTTTAACCTGTCAAGTCACGACGAAGATTTGCGGTGGTTTGGAATTTACTAGTGCATGCTTTTAACCATCTTCTTTCATTCTCTCGAACTCGCATCTAATCGCGGGTCATTTTTAGCTACCATCATCTTCCATGCTTTTGCTTTTCACCGAGACACATTTCATATTATCAGTAGCTATTGTCTAATTGTGTGAGTTGGTAACAAGGAACTTGTTGTTGCCAGCTGTTTTATCAGGAATCCTTTTTGTGTGGTCAGGAAATCTTTTTTGTGAGGGTATCTATTTAGGTGTCCTCTTCCTATCCAGTTTATTGGTCTGACTTTGAAGTGCCAGCTTAATTAATTAGGTGCCCTCACCAACCAATGGTTAACCTAGCTGACCTCCCTTTCTGAAGCCATGTATATACCCCTACACAGGCAACTTATTCCCCTTATTAGTGTCTCTTAGCTCCTATGCTTGCAGTAACCTGCTGCCTCCCTTTTCGATCAGTCTATTAAAACATCTGAATTACTGCTGTGTAATGCATGGTATGACAGGAATGAAGTCTGATACTGATAGCAACGGAAAGTTCCACTTTCCTCTCGCGACCGCGTTGCCCCCCCCCCCCCCCCCCCCCCGCGCGCGCGCGGGCGACCGGCCGCGCGCCAGGCCTCCTCCCTCCAGGCCCTCCCTCCCTCCTCCCTTCCCGCCGCCGGCGCCGGCGCCCGCGGCCGGCTTGGCCCGGGGCTGCTGGTGGCGGCGGCCTCCTGGCCCTTCCCCTCCCGGTCGCTCTCCAGTGCGGGCGGAGCTGCTCCGGGGGGTGCGTTTAGGCGGCGGCGGTCTGGCGTGGCGGGGGGTTCCGTGGCGCATGCAGGCGAGCAGCTGGGCGGCGGCGCTGCCGTTGGCGGCGGGGCAGCGCGGCGGCGAGATCTGGCGTCGCCCGCTCGGCCCAGATCTAGGCCCTTCAGGCCCCATCTGGGCCTGGGCGGGCCGGCGGCGGGGATGGTCTCCGGCGTGGCTTCTGGGAGGCGGAGGAGATGCGACGAGCGGCTGGGTGCCGGCGATGACGACGCCGGCCTGCTGCATCGTGGCCGGCGGGGCTTAACGGGCCCGCTTCGGGCCTGGCTGGGCCAGGGGTGGCCCGCCCCGCTGCCGCGTCCAGACGGCTACCGCGACGGTGCCGGAGGCACGGGCCTCCCGCACGATGGCGGTGGAGGTGGTTCCCTCCCGCTCGATGTCGGTGTTGCTGCTCCCGTCGTGGTGAGCTTCTCTCCGGTCCTCTTGGCCTCGTGGTGGTGTTCGTAGTGAGGCGGCGTGGGTGGCGGCGGTACTGCGTTGGCGCATGGTGGTGGGCGACGGTTTGGCAGGTCGGTTCCGTCCGGTTGGGCGGTTGGGGTTGGAATGCGGGAGAAATCCCTGTCGGCTTCGGCCCCGACGCGGTGACACCTGTAGGTGCCACCATTCCTTCCTGGAGGGTGTCGGTGGTATCCACCCCCCACCTCCCTCCGCGTGCCCGGGGAAACCTGAGGACTCGTCCGGGCAGCAGCGTCGTCGGCGTCGCATCCCTTCTTGGAGGTGCTGCTTGGTATGCGGCGGATCGGAGCCTTGGTCTGTGGTGATTTGTGTCCGGTGGGCGCCGCGGTGCCGGGTCATCCGCGCTTTGCCAAGCTGCCGTGGTTGGCATTTGTTTCTTCTTCTTTTTTCTTGGTGTGTTGTGCTGCTCGCCACAGCGTTATCTGTACTCGATGTTGGTTGCTTTGGAATACAAAGCGGGGGAAACCCTTTTTCGGTAATGCATGGTATGTTGTGAGACAGAAACAAGAATCAGTGCTACTACATCTGTTAAATACTCCAACACCAATTATTGATCCTTAATTTATTCTACACCAGATTGGCTAGGAACAGAGAAGCATGAATAGCATGTTTTGTGAGACAGAAAAACATGAATAGCATGAAAAAGCATGAACAGCATGCCATACTTGTTGCTACATCTGCCCAAATATGTACTCCCTCCGTTCCTAAATATAAGTCGTTTTAGAGATTCCAATATAGACTACATACGGAGCAAAATGAGTGAATCTACACTCTTAAATATGTCTATATACATCCGTATGTAGTTCATATTGAAATCTCTAAAAAGGCATATTTAGGAACGGAGGAAGTATCCATTTAATTTATTCTACACCATATAGATTGTTTATGAACAGAAAATTTCCAGCCTTTCTAACTGCCTCCAACCGCCCAAGTGAAAAGCGGTCCATTTTTGGTGCTCATAAAAGGCTCGGCTGCCCTTTGCCTGTTGTGGTTAAAGTAGAGAGGCCGTGTTTCTTCTTCCTGGAATGATGGCATGTGCAGCACGAATGAAAGCTCTGCTCCAACCTCCTCCTCCTCCTCCTCCATCTACTGGTATCCATTGTATGGCCATTATATAGCACTGCACAGAGAGATAGACTGGCTAGCTTAGCTGCTGCTATATAGACAGGCTCCTCCTCTGCAGTGTGTCAGAGCATACCCTGTTCTACCTTAGGAGTCAAGAAGAGTAGAAGGTAGAGAGAGAGAGTGAGGGGGGGAGAAGATGCAGGACTGGGCTGGAGTGTTCATCCCTCTGGTGCTCTTCATCCTGCTGTCGCCGGGGCTGCTGTTCCAGATCCCCGGCAAGTGCCGGATCATCGAGTTCGGCAACTTCCACACCAGCGCCGTCTCCATCATCGTCCACTCCGTCATCTTCTTCAGCTTCGCCGCCATCTTCCTCATCGCCGTCGGGGTGCACATCGACCTCGGCCCCTGAACCGAACTCGGTGTTTCGTGTTTTCAACATCCATCCATCAGCTGAACATGTAGCTGGGCTGGGTTCTCTGAAAGTTTAGGGTCTTTTTTATGTGGGTTCATGCATAATAGTGTCTCTCGCTCGCTCACCGTGTCGATCGGCAATGTCGCCGTGGTGACTGGGGATGAAACTGGTTCTTTGCTTGTAGCTAGATTCACTTACCTCAAGATAAATAAAGCTCTGTTTCTGTGACACTTTTTGTCATTCAGATTGTTTGCATTTCCCTTGTGCCTGAAGCTGCTTCAAGAGAGGACGAAGCAGGTTAGCAGTAGTAGTTACAGTGTCTGTCAGATACAAGGAGTGTTTGGTGTGGAGTCGCGGTAGGATGTGAGTGGTGCGGGAAAGGAACAAATTGGAGAGCATCCATCAAAGTCCCCAGCTGAGGGTGAGTGAATGATTCCTCGTCCTAAAAGAAACGCACAGAGCATTCAGTGAAGAACTGAGCCTGGTTTTCAGAGTGATTAAGAAAGAAATTTGTTCCTAGCTTCTAGCTAAGATTCAGTCACCTCTGAAGATAAATTTAATTTTGCAACCTCCATCCTTGTTCAGATTGTTTGCATTTCTTTTCTCCCTGAAACTGTTTCGGCGCAGCGAGGAAACAAGGTCAGTAGTTACAGTATGTGTCGGGTAAAATGTGCGTAGTTAACAGAGGGTTTGGTGTCGAGTCGCGGTAGCGCGCGCGGTGCTGTGTTGGCTTTTATCTACAAAGCGGGGCGAAAGCCTTCTTTCTGGGTAGTGACTGGTGCAGGAAAGGAACAAAATCCAGCTTATGTGAGTGTGACCTAAAAGGAACAGGAATAAAAACGTCGCTGCTACAGCTTTGGAACTGGTGTGTGTGTGTAAATTGGTCTGGAAGCAATTCAGAGAATGATGCAGAGCTGCTGCTGCTTCAGTGTATCCTTGCATTCAGGCTGCAAGTGATTCAGAGAGTTATTCAGAGAAGGATGCAGAGCTGCTTCAGTGAAGAGCTGAGCCTACTCTTGAGAGAGTGAGAGTGATGATATGGTGGACGGTGTCTGTCTTGGCTACTGTAGCTGGCTGGTGTGCTTGTTGTTAGCCGTGCTGACAAGTGAGCATGCAGGCTGCGTCTTTAAGCTTCTGACAGTGACACATTATCTGCACACGAACACACACATACACCAGTCAAATATACAGTAGTGGTTGGTTAGTAGCAGTAAAAAGATGACATGTTCAGCTGGTGGTGTAGTACACGAGGCTAAGGCAGGATGATGAGAGACACAAGTGATCTTCTTCCGGACTGCAAATAAGTTGTCTAGGTCTCACAGGATGTGGCCTTTGGGGTCTCAGAAGCCGTGATGTGATGGATGGGTTTTGTTTTGTTGCCTAGGTCCACCCAACACTTGAACTCGCCTGCTAGTGACAATTTCTCGCCGGCCGGCCGCCACGCCCTGGACGGCACGGCAGCTCGCCCGATCTGGTCACGCCAGACGCCACACTGTCATCACCGTCGTCGTCATCGTCCGGCCAACATCCTATTTATAGATGGAAACTTAGCTAGGAGAGCAGCACTGGCATAGATACACAGAGCTGTTGATTGACAGAGGGGCGCTCGAGCTCACCGTTGATCGGACGAACATGTCGGGCGACTGGGGCCCGGTGCTGATCGCGACGGCCTTCTTCGTGGTGATGCTGCCGGGGCTGATCTGCGAGATCCCCGGCGGCGGGGGCCGCGGCCGGCCCGAGTTCCACAGCATGCAGACCAACGGCATCGCCATGTTCGTCCACACCGTCATCTTCTTCGCCTTCTGCGCCATCTTCATGGTCGCCGTCGGCGTCCACGTCTACGCCGGCTAAACCTCCCGCACTCCACACACCACCAGCTAGCTAGTAGTGCTAGTGTGAGCAAGAGATCCATCGTGTGTGTTCCATGTTTGTATTTTTTACTCTATTTATAATCTATATGCTCAGGATTGTCTGTCAGTTCATCAACCTGTGATTTATTGAATGGTTGATTTGAGCCATACCCCAAAAAATATCTAGGTGCAATTCAGTAGCACCAGTCAAAGAGGGCTAAAATTGATGAGTGAATTTCATCGACCCAAGAAAAAATATCTCAGAAGGAAAAAAGTTCAAAGACAGACCAGATTGGCATGTTCCAGTTTCACAGCTTTGATTTTAAAAAAAACTTTGATTTACATGCGAACAGACACATCACAACCAGCTTTTGTTCCTTCTTCCTTCAGTGGAACCAACAGAGCTTCCACCTCTCTCTACATAATCTAATCATGAGACAACAATTGCACTGAACTGCGCTGAATTCCCACAAAATCCAGCACTACCACAAACATCCGGCAGCGAATCAATCACCGGCGTCTTCGCAAATGTGGTTATTGCCTCCTGCTGCTGGAAGGAGAAGAGGCCATCTTTCCCTCGACGTACTGAGCGAATTTCACCCTTGGGCCCTGAATCCATTCAAAGACACGATTGTTTAGTTAAACCGACTCCGGCGAGTTCTCATGGCAAACCGTTGCACAAGGTAGGGAGGCCACTCACAGGAATTTTGCAGTGAGAGTTGAGCTCGGCCAGCATCTGCTGCCGACGCTCCTTGGCCACCTCCTCTACCCGCAACGCCCTCTGGCAAGCTTCCATCTGCTCCTGCTGCAGATTTAACAGAAGTGTTTCTTCAGTACTGACATTTTTTAAAACAGAAAATTCAAATATATTGCAAGTTACAGTAATGCTACAGGCAGCTAAATCTTCAGACAGGATTCCCATCCATGATGAGTAAACAGCCAAAATAAATTGTAAGCTGAGAAAGGACAGGTCAGGTTACAGGCATTGCACTCCCAGGTTCTAATTTAGTGTTAAAAGCCAGTTTCCTAATATGTTTTACTAGTATGTGCTCACAAGAGTTGCACACATAAATAGAATACACAAGGAGTGCCATGCAGAGGGCTCATGACAGATATAACCATGATTTGAAAATTGCAGCCAAGTTTAAAAAATGCATGTGGGTGACAACCTGAATTAAGTCTTGGTCCTGGCAATGAATCTTCATTTAGGCAGATGATGATTCATTTAAAACAAGTAGCAAAGCAAAATATACTATTCAGCGTTTCTCTCCTTCGGAGAAAAATGCAAGTGTAGAACTTCATCACAAGGACGAGAAACTGAAAGTGAAGTGCCGGTGAATACACTTACTTTGCCAGAAGATTTCTCCGCCATACTCCTAAGACTTGCCACCTCCTCCAGTAAGTTCACTATTATATCATCTGCCTCTTGCATCTGCTTCCTAGAGAACTCAAAAGCTCTATCAGCACGTAGACGAAACACACTGCAGTCCAAGCACATGCAGATGCCCCTGCACCCCATTGTATGCCTCTTAAGTATTCCCTTCTTTGGAGAAAGTTTCTTCGGAGAAAAGCGCCGCTTCTTCAGAAAAGAGGCGCCGCTGAAAGCGCCACTGCTAGGGGAGGGTATCTTCGGAGAAAGGCGTTGTTGTTCCAAACAAGGAGAACCCAATGGAGACGGTGTGCCCACTTTACTCAGCCCTGATTCAGCATGTGCAACACAACCAGACATTCCCTCTGCTGATAAGGGTGAGCCAATAGAAGGTTCAGAAGGCTTGCAGATCATTCCCACATCAAGCAGTAGGCCACCAAGAGAAGCCACAGAATCATGTCTCTCTGGTGAACCGTGTGGATCAGCTCCACCATCCACCATTACTGTCTTGATAGAACATCCTGACTCTGGGCTCTGGCATTGTTGTGCTAGAGCAAGATCAGCATTGCATTGTAACTTCTTTGAGTCACATGCCTGAGGCTGATCTTCCATCAGAAACTCACCCTTGTCTGATGCTAATCCACTTGACTCATCTCTGTCATTAAGTACAGAATTCTCATCTGATTTTGTTGCCTTTTCTTCAACTATCCTCTCAGCTTCAGCTACATCACTTTCATTAGCAGAGCCATCTGAGACAGCAAGCTGACACTGTCCACCAGCCAGGACATCATTCCTCTCTGATGTTAGCTCACGCTTGTCTGGGGATAATAGGTCTCCATCTGAAGCCAACACTTCTTGTGTGACTTTCTGCACTTCAGCTGTACTGACATCCAGAGAGACTTCTGCAACTGGAACAACAGACTGAAGCTGTACACCCTTCAAAAGATAGTTCTCATCTGTTGATGATATTTCTTCTACAATTCTGTCAAGTTCAGCTTGGTAGCATGCTTCAGGGGAGCCTTCTGAGACAGAAAGATGATTTCCACTAGCCAACACATCATTTTCAGGCAATGCTAATTGCTTCTCTTCCGAGACTGTTTGAAGTTTGGCCATGTCTTCTTTCTGAGAAGAGGTTTCTGGTACAGAAAGACAACAGCACACTATAAGAACAGGCAACTCTAAAATAAGTGTCACAGATCATGAACAGCAAATCACAGCGATGGACTCACCATTCTCCATGAGAAATGGCAGCATCCTCTTGTAGCTAAATGAGCTTCGATGGGGAACAAACTTTGACCTCATGCAGCGGGGAAGGGACTGAAACAGGCAGAAGAATACATGATGTCAATTGTCACAACTATACAGGAAATGCAGTTAACATTGTTTAATTTACACGTGCAAATAAGAGACATGGTCTCAAGAGCTCACCAGCTTGCTGCTTGCAAGATCAGCAGGTACAATCTTGGTTTCCTCTTTCACACTGTCACAGCAATCCTTCACCTCCTGAGTTCCTTCAGCCTTCCCAACAGGCAGGTCTACAGAATCCATAGGAACAGGCTTCTCATCTGATTTTGATGCCTTCTCTTCCACAGTGCTTTCAACTTCAGCTGCATTTCCTTCACCATGAGTGTCTTCTGAAACAGGAAGCTGGTTCTGTCGACCGGGCGGAACAGCATTCACGCCTGATGCTAATTCACCACTCTCTGAAGACAATGGGTCTCCAACTGAAGCTGGCTCTTCTCCTTGTGTGCCTTTCTGCACTTCAGCTGCACTGCCATCCAGCAAAACTTCTGCAGTGGCAGATTGAATCTGTCCACTGGCCTGGACATCAGTCTCATCAGATGTCATTTGCTGCTCTTCTGATAATCTTCTAAACTTGGCCCTGTCTCCTTCCTGAGAGGAGATGTCTGGTACAGAAAGACAATAGGAAACTATCAAAAAGCCGAACTTGAAGAGAACTGCGGCAAGTAGGATCACAATCAGCTGCACGCAGCAGTCGACTCACCGTTCTCCATGAGAAATGGCAACATCCTCTTGTAGCTGAATGAGCTCGGGTGATGAACAAACTTTGACCTCGTGCAGCGGGCAAGAGACTGAAACGAGCAGAAGCACAGATTATCTCACTGCTACGCAGGAA
Source organism: Triticum aestivum (assembly GCF_018294505.1). NCBI lineage: Eukaryota > Viridiplantae > Streptophyta > Magnoliopsida > Poales > Poaceae > Triticum > Triticum aestivum. The sequence continues at coordinate 53,868,612 of NC_057800.1, forward strand.
ATCTAGTCAACCCTGCTTAATTTACTGACGTAAACAAGAGACGTAGTAGTATCAAGAACACTCACGGGCTTGCTGCTTGCGAGATCGACAGGGGTAGACTTGGTTTCTTCTTTGACACTGTCACGGATCTCCGTGTCTGCTACAGCCTTCACAACAGGCGGCGGCTCCACGGAATCCAGAGGAGCAGCTCCGCCTTGACTCCCACCCACGGGAGGTATCTCATCAGCCAACCCGGAGTCAGATCTGCTGAGCTCCTTGCTTGGGATGGGAACCTTGTTTTCGGAGGGCATGTCCTTGCTGCTTGAGATGTCTGAACCTGTAAAACACATCCGAGGAAATGGGGAATGAAATGCGAGCCCAAGCACACGAACACGGGGGAGGGAAACCAAGTAGAGGGTGGGTGGTGCTACCTTTGTTGGCCATCTGGTTGAGGAAAGGGAGCAGCCGCCGGTAGCCGAAGGAGCCCGGGTCGCGCACGAGCTTGGACCGCGGCAGCATCTGATCCATTCACCAACGAAGCGGGGTGAGATGGGGAGCAGCAGAGAGGTCGAGAGACGCGCAAGGTACGAGACGGATCAAGAAACTAGCGGGGGAGGGGGGGACTGACCGGCTTCCTCTCGCGGTCTTCGGCGGCCGCCACGGGCTCCGGCGGGGTGCTCTGGATCTGGACGGATCCGGGCTTGGCGGCGGCCGCGGCGCATTCGGGGGAGACGTCGAGGGTCGCGGACGCGGGAGGGACGACGCGGCGGAGGCGGAGGTCCTTGACGGACGCGCCGCCGCCGGCGGCGGCACCCCCGTCCCCTTCGACGAGGTGGAGCAGGAGCTTGGCGTGGCGGCGGGAGGTGATGCCGCCGACCGGCGTGGCCGGGATCTGCTGGCTCGGCATGGTGGTGGTGGGGGCGGCGGCGGCGGCTGCGTTCGCGCGCGCCTCTGGCTCGGGAGCTGTCTGGGCGGGATTGGACGATGGGAGTGGGGGAGGGTTTGGGGGGGGGAGAAGAGGACGGGATTCGGCGGCAAAGTTGGGATCTTTTGGCGCCAAAACGGGTTGGAGGCGGGGAAGCGGGGGAGAGGGAGAGGGACAGGCTGGTGAAATTGAATTCTTTCTTTTTACTGAGAAAACCGCGTAGGATTTTCGAAGTTTGAACGGTAAAAATGCGGGGTGCCCCGCGGGAGTTTATTTCTTTCTAAAAAAATAAACGAGATCGTGTTTCTTTCCGGTTTTAGAGGATTTTTTTGTATGATCGAACATCAATTTCAGCTCTTGTTCCTGCATGAAAACTGCCAAAAACGGTGAAATTTAGCGAACGTGCGATGATACCCCTATGAGTGTAATGGGCAAATGTTACCTCGAGTTGTGAGGCGGTTAAGTTGTCGAGATAACTAAGGGCATGTTTGGTTACTTAGGGCATCTCCAATGCCGACCTCCAAAACGGGCACGGTGTTCGTCCACAGACTATCCAAACCAGTCTGCGGACATAGATGCAGGAGCTGGGCATTCAACCATGACTGCATACATTTCAAAGCAAAATTGAACTAAACGGACGAATTCCACACAACTTGGTTGATGTTCACTTAAACTAGACCAAATTCATCACATTTTTCCACTAAATCATAATCGGACTAGGCTTTTTTTAACCTAGTCTAAATAATCGCCGGCCGCAGCGGCGCCCGTTTCTCACGACATGTCTTCCCCATGTTCGGCAAGTTCACCGGTCGGCCGTGAGGCCTCGAAAGTGAAGCTTCGGCGGGAAGGGAAGAGTGGTGGCCCTCCTCAGACCCAAGCCACGACAGCTTCCAGTGTGCTACTCTTCCTCGCCAGTGTCTGCCATGTTGACATCGTCGGACATGGATGTGACGGTCTCATCGTCGTGGCGGCACGACAGACATGGAGCTGACAACGTCCACAATCTCCTCCTCTTCCTCCTCCGTCGCGTCAATGCCCGCAAACAGGGTGTCTTTCTTCGTCCATAGGACACCCAGCTGCCATGGCTCGTGTTGGATCTCACGGGCGGTGGGGTAGGACCGGAGCAGCGCCCTCTGCTCATCCAGGAAGCCCGGATCCTCTGCCACCATGCTCATGATGGAAATGTCATTCACCTGGTCGCGTGTGATTTATTCCTTTGTGAGTCAGTGCTCGTCGAGAAGCTAGAGGTTGTACCTTTGGTCCTCCCGTGCATGTCGAAACGCCGCCTCCCGCTCTTCTGCCATCATGTCGCCTGGCCCAAAGGTAATGTCGGCATGGACCGACAAGGACGATGGCGCCGACTCGTCGGCGGCCGCATCTTCCATTGTATTGTCGGCATCGCTGCCCTCCATAGAGCTTGGCGGCAAGCCATCATGCATCTGGCTGGCTCGGCGGGCCTGCCGGCCGGCCGCATTGTCGAAGAGCCCCTACTTCAGTTCGGCGAATAAGTCATCCCATGGTGCTTCGGAGCTAGAGGAGATTGGGAGCGGATGTGGGATGCGGCTCTTGCGAGGCATGGTGTCGGTGTCAAAAACGGCGGATCTCGGGTAGGGGGTCCCGAACTGTGCGTCTAAGGCGGATGGTAATAGAAGGCAGGGGACATGATGTTTTATCCAGGTTCGGGCCCTCTTGATGGAGGTAAAACCCTACGTCCTGCTTGATTTATTCTTGATAATATGAGTAGTACAAGAGTTGATCTACCACGAGATCAGAGAGGCTAAACCCTAGAAGCTAGCCTATGGTATGATTGTATATTGTCCTACTGACTAAAACCCTCTGGTTTATATAGACACCTGAGGGGGCTAGGGTTACACAAGGTCGGTTACAAAAGGAGGAGATATGCATATCCGTATTGCCTAGCTTGCCTTCCACGCCAAGGAGAGTCCCATCCAGACACGAGACGAAGTCTTCAATCTTGTATCTTCAATATACAACAGTCCGGCCAAAGGATATAATCCGGCTGTCCAGAGACCCCCTAATCCAGGACTCCCTCAGTAGCCCCTGAACCAGGCTTCAATGACGATGGGTCTGGCGCGTAGTGTTGTCTTCGGCATTGCAAGGCGGGTTCCTCCTCCGAATACACCACAGAAGAATTTGAATACAAGGATAGTGTCCGACCCTGTAAAATAAGTTCCACACACCATCGTAGAGAGAATAATATTTCCACAAATCTAATCTGCTGACACGTTTTGGCAGCACGACATCATGCCATGGCCCGGTAATCATTCGAATCGTTTTTCTTTAACCAACCCCTCTCATAACGCGAGGCGGTTTCTTGACACGTCTTGTTAAAGCAGAGATCATGTCCCCCTTATTACGGGATTCTCATCAATACGGGCATGGGTAACCCAACCATGCCCAGGACTCCTAGATATTAGGCAAGTCACAAATGGCCACGAGGAGGACGCTTGATATTCACCCTCTTTATAAAGGGACAAGGCTTTTACTTTTTTCCCTCCCGTGCTCAATCGAATCCTCCCCCGCCTTGAGTTCTAACACCCAAAATCCAGGTCAGGTGCTTCAGACCTTCAATCATGTCCGGATCCAGCCTTCAAGGCCGGTGGATGCCTTCCTCCGTCGCGGAGGAGGATATCAAGAAGTTGAGGGAGGCCAGATACCTGACCGCCAAAATTTCGCATAGGCTACCCGCCTGAGGGCAGGTCATCCCTACTCCCGAACCCAACGAGAGCGTTGTGTTCGTCTCCCGCTTCCTCCGAGGACTAGGCCTCGCTCTGAATCCCTTTGTTAGGGGTCTTATGTTCTATTATGGGTTGGATTTTCATGACCTAGCCCCGGATTCCCTCCTTCACATCTCGTCATTTATTGTCATTTGTGAGGTCTTCCTACGCATTACCCCTCACTTCGGCCTGTGGCTCCAGACCTTTGATGTGAAGCCGAAGATGGTCGAGGGGCAGTATGCAGCGTGCGGAGGTGCTCTAATAAGCAAAATTGTTGGCGCTCCATGGCCGAAGGGTTCCTTTCCAAAGGTGTCCGAATTGTGGCAACGGGAGTGGTTTTACGTCACAGCTCCCCGAAGTGCCAAGTGGGTAGCTGCCCCCACTTTTCGCTCGGGCCCTCCACCATAACTGATGTCATGGATTAGCAGAGGGCTGAGCTGGGGTCCAGCCAAGGACGTGCCCATACTGCAGAGCCGCATCCGAGATCTCTTCGAGGGAGATTTCAGTCTGGTTATGGTAATGCAAGTTATGCTGGTTTGTCGAGTCCAGCCTTGCAAACGTCGGCCCCTCCGCATGTGGGAATTCAACCCGGAAGGACCGCGCACTATTCAGAATTTCCTCGGCCTGACGCACGAGGAGATGTACAAATCGTTCTTCGGACCCCAAATAGAGTGTCCGGACACTACCGAGGACGTGGGCCTGAGCAGCAACTGCACCGCGGCCCAAGTAAGTAATCCCATGGCCGAACACACTGTCTTTTTATTTATCATGACATCATTCTGAAGAATCGCTCTTTGACCAGGACTAGATAACAAAGGCGAAGATGATCCGGTGTTCGGCCCCCCTTCCTGAAGGCTTGGACAATCCGGTGCTGGAAAAGATGCTCGAGCCAGCACCTTGCTCGGTGCCCTCAAAGGAAGATGAAGGGGGAATAAAGAGGGCGAAAGCGGGCCTCCACCGCTACCTATTCCAACCGAGGGAATGAGCGCCTCCGCGAGGGAGGATAACCAAGGGGAAGAATCGGACATTCTCTTGCCCCGGGGAAGGAAGAGGACTACCTCTGAAGATCCGGAAACCAAGATTTCCAAACGGGAGAAGAAATCTCCACTAGAGGGTCCTGCCTCGGAGGGTGCTCTTGCCGCACAATGTCCGTGCGGGGCTCAGCCCTCTAACGAGCTGTAAGTAATCAAAAAGTACTTAATAGTGAAGATATCCTACCTTACTTCTGAGGAAAATAACCAAAGCATTTATCTTGCAGTTCGGATCTTAGCCCTTCTTCAGGGGATCTTCTTCCGGAGATGATGGAGAGCGAAACGCCTCCCCCGGACTCCCCAGCTCAAGAAGCGGGCGACCTTGAAGTATCGTCGCGGAAGGTTTCTCCTGATCCGGCGAGGCCAAAAGGTAATCCTATGGCCACCCGAAGTCCCCAGTATCCGGCTCTTGAAGAGAGCAATCAAAAGACTCTGGCACCATCTGGTATGCGGTCGGACGTACTGAAGGATATGCTAGAGCGAGCGGCTATCTCAGAAGAGCACCGCACGTTGATGAGTACGGTGATTGAAAGGATTTCGTCCGCCGAAAGCGGGTTGCATGAAGCCTTTATGAGTCTACTGGCGGGTTTTGAGGTACGTGAAATGCTGTACATTTTTGACAGTACCACACATATTTAGGTGCGCCCTGTGTAGATAGTAGCCCCTGAGACTCTGGTTGTCGTCAAGAACGGCGGCAAACAGAGGATCGTAGTCCCAAGTAATAACCAGACCACCGTTATGTGCAGGTGGTTGAAGCTCTGGTGGCTAGCCGGACTGATGGGTTTGCCGAACTAAAGCGGCAACTGGATGCGGCAGATGCCGACATCGAGCTTGTTAACAAGCGGTTTGACGAGGCACAGGGTAGGTGATTTTTCTGGTGAATGTCACATAGTAAGAGCAGCATGATGCTAGTATCTTTAATATGTCGTGACTGCAGGTGGAGCTGCCACCGTGGAGACCCTTCGGGCGGAGCTTGCCCGAGCCAAGGAGCAAGTAAGGAGTAGTAATGCGGCCGCTTTAAAGGCGGACGAAGAGTTAAGAGCTGAAAAGGCCGCGCATAGCGAGAGCAAGGAAAAAATGGCCAAGATGGCCAAGATGGCTGTAAAGTTAAAAGACACTGCCGACCATTGCCAGCTTCTTGAAGAAGAAAACCGGGCGAAGGCGACGGACCTGGAAAAGGCCACGATGGCGACCAAAGACACCCGCTCTGCGATGAGGGCGGAGAAGGAGGAGTTGCATCAAGCCGGGGATATCGCGGCTGGGAAACCCTTTATGCTGTGGAGGAAGTTTGGAGATCCTCGGTATGCCCCTCTGGACCGGCTGTGGAGTTCGGCGGACGCATATCTGGACTTGGCGGCGAGTGCTGTCAATGCGGCCGAATACTTCCAAGATCAAACAGATCGTGAAGTGGACAAGCTATTATGGTCACAATTTAACGTTCCAGAGCGTCCGCTTCCATTGACTGATCGGCTTGCCGAATGGGCCGAGCTGAATAGATTGTCCGGACTCGCCATGAGGTCTGTTGTGGATCATCTGTGGCCGGAAAGGCCAAAGCCGAACAACTATTTTAGTTTGGTGCAGCAGTTCCTTGGTGCGGTGCCGCGCATTAATGCGATGAAGAGGTCGGCGTGCATAGAAGGCTCGCGAATGGCCCTTGCCCGTGTCAAAACATACTGGGCGGAGATGGATGCCACCACTGTTGCGGCGCAGGGTTCGGTCATAGGCCGAGTGGCTGCCGAGCACTATTTTGAAGAAGTTCTTGAAGGCGCTCGTTTGATAGAGGCCCAGTGCTCGAAGAATATTATGTTTGAGTGACATGTATTCCCATTGTAGAAACAATGTTTTATTAAATTTATCAAGGCTGTATTTATACTTTTGCCCGAAAGTATTATGATGCCTCATGTGCGGCCGTTTATGTATATATGTATATAACCTGAAAGATTGCAGTCGTCGGCTTCAGCCCCCACGCATATAATGCGGGGGTGTTCACAGAAGACGCGTGTTCACACTTGATCCAACGTCTTGGTCCATTAAGGAGGTGATAGCGTAGCGAACTGGGCAACCGAACTATAATGCTTTAACACTTTCACTTAGCCAGAGGAGTTTGACGGTGGGGCTACTATATAGCCCCTGGTGGCTCTGCACTCATCCGAATTCGGGGTGCGTACATGCCTGGCCGGGAAACGGCCCTTCGTTAAGGCGGAGGAATCCCGAAGATTCTGATAGGTCATCGAGTGGTTGACCAGTCTCACGCTATATCATGACAGCCAGTTTTCGGCTTTCTCTATTAAGGTGCTCGTCCGGATTAACCAGGGCACAACCACAGTAGTTCTCCTGGTGCCGCCTTAGCCGATAGAGTGGAACGTAAGGCAGCAAAACACAGGAGGCGGGCAAACCCAACATTTGACCAAAGACATGACTCGGAGCTGATGCATATAAGGCCAAACTCGCGACGCCGAGCACTCCCTAAGGTATTCGGTCTTTATGGTGTAAACCGGGCCTAAGCAGTGCCCTTTGTAATAAGCCCCTGGTGTCCAGGTACGTGCATTATTCTGACGTGGCCACATGCCAAGACATCAGCATCCTTCTCAATTGTACTGAGAATCCGAGGGATGTGTATCAACAAGAGACAGTAAAAAAGGTTTACACAGGGTCTTAATCTAAAAAGAATCCTTGGAACGGGTCCCTGCTGCACGTCGGCGCCTGTGTCTCCGTTGTGCCGTATCCTGGATGGGTGTAGCACGATGGTCATCTGTAAAAGAGAGGAACTTAGTTGAAAATTTGTCATGCAAAAAGGTAGGTTGTACTAAAGAAAATATGTACAGTTCAAGATGAGTAAAGTTGAGCCTAATTGCCACTTGTTTACGCGCGTTGAGCCCCTTGTATTGTAATAGGGGTATAGCCATCAAACCTGTATCAATTACATATAACTGCACCGGACTCATCTAACCGCGTCTGTGGTCTTAACAACCTGTCAGATGCTTCAGTTGGTGAGGCCGTTTAGTGTGCGGCTGCCAAGGCAGCCGCACGGTCTTCCACGTGCAAAGAGCGCTCAATATTTCCGTTTACTGTAATGATGCCGCGTGGATCGGGCATCTTAAGCATGAGGGAAGCGTAATGCGGTATTGCGTTAAAGCGAGTGAAAGCTTCGCGTCCGAGTAGTGCTTGATAGCCACTTTGGAACGGAGCGATGTGAAAGGTTAAATTTTCGCTGCGGAAGTTATCAGGGAAGCCGAATATAACCTCTAGTAGCAGGGAGCCCGTGCAATGAGCCTCTGGGCCTGGCGTTACTCCTTTAAAGGTAGTATTACTGCGGCATATTTTTGTTGGGTCTATCGCCATTTTGCAGACTGTGTCCTGATATATCAGATTTAAATTGTTGCCGCCGTCCATCAGGACTCGTGTGAAGTGGTATCCATCAATTATTGGATCTAATACCAAGGGAGCCCATCCTGCACGCCGGATACTTGCCGAGTAATCCCGATGGTCGAAGATGATCGGTTGGGACGACCAGTGGCAGAACTCCGCGGTGATAGGTCCTGGGGCATGTTTCTCTAGGGGTGCCGCTTTGTTCCTCCCCTTTATCACATGTAACACGTTGACTGTTTTGACTTCTGGTGGGAATTTCTTCTGTTCCCCAGTGCTTTGCTTGCGAGGCTCGTCCTCGTCTTCGCTTGGTGTATCCTGCCCCTTGTGTTCGGTGTTGTGCTTGTCGGACTGCTTGAAGACCCAACATTCTCTGTGGGTATGATTTGCAAGTTTATTGGGGGTGCTATGGATCTGACATATTTGGTCCAGAATTTTGTTTAGGCTGGACAGTTCGTCTCTGTTGCCTTTGGAGGGCGGCTTTTGCTGACCTGGCCGAGAGCTTCTGAATCCGGCGTTTACCGCCGTGCTCTTCGGGCTATCTTCTTTATTCCAGCGCTTATTTTTGCTGCGTCGTGATTTCCCGTTTCCATCCCTGACTTCGGATGTACTTGGGTCGCTGGTGCTGCATCGAGCTGACCAGCTGTCCTCGCCCGCGCAAAAGCGGGTCATGAGGCTTGTTAATGTTGCCATTGTTCTCGGCTTTTCTTGGCCGAGGTGTGTGGCAAGCCATTCGTCTCGAACGCTATGCTTGATAGCTTCTAAGGCTTCGGCGTACGGACAATCGACTATTTGGTTCTTTTTAGTGAGGTACCTGTTCCAAAGCTTTCGGGCTGACTCTCCGGGTTGTTGAGTTATATGACTTAAATCGTCTGCATCCGGTGGTCGGACATAGGTCCCTTGAAAATTTGCCCGAAAAGCGTCTTCGAGCTCTTCCCAGCTTCCGATGGAGTTTTCGGAGAGGCTTTTAAGCCAGTGCTGAGCTGGCCCTTTGAGCTTGAGGGGTAAGTACTTGATGGCGTGGAGATCATATCCTCGAGCCATATGGATATGGAGGATGTAGTCCTCAATCCAAACCCCAGGGTCTGTTGTTCCGTCGTACGCCTCTCTGTTTACAGGTTTGAATCCCTCTGGAAATTCATGGTCCAGCACCTCATCGGTGAAACATAGGGGGGGTGCGGCACCCCTGTGTTTGGGTGTACCGTGGTGTTCAGATGTTTGTTGTGTTGCATTGCATGCTGGAGCGCGCTTGCGTGGCCCGTATATGGATATGGTTGCGCCGTCCTTTTGATGCGAGCACTCACGTGGATCGCGTACTGGCTTATGTGCGGCGTTGGTTGCCGCTCTATGTTGGCCACGAGGTCGTCTATCCGGCCAGATGGCCGTTTTAATTTTTGGTTGCGGGGGATCTAAGGCCTCCTCATCGAATTCAGGTAGCAACTTTCGCTTCGGGTAGCTCTTGGTGTGGTGATTACTGTCGTACTTCACTGCAGTATTGAGTACTTCACTCCATCTGATTCTGAGTGTGTCTTGCGCAGCCTTGAGCCTTTGCTTCTGCTTTTTCAGACTCCTCGCAGTGGCAACAAACCTTTGATGGGCATTTTGTTGCTCCGGGCGCCTGTCCGATGTGATGTCATCCGGACTGTTATCTTCGACGGAGTCGGGTTGTTTGGTTTGATTCTCCGTGTTGCCGTGGTCGGGTGATGGTTCACCCTGCTCTAACGCTGGGTCTATATTATCGTTGTTTCTGCCGAGGCGGGATTTGGAGCGGCGCTTACGCCGCCACTTTGACTGCTTCTCGAGGGAACAACCCTTCGCTGCGTCCTTCCGTTCCTCCTCGTCGTTTTCTTTGGGTGTGTCCACCATGTATACGTCATATGATGAAGTGGGCATCCAGTGCCTGTGGGCAGTGGTTCCTGTTCGTCTCCTGCATCGTCATCCACACCGTCGATGTCTTCGGAGTCGAAGTCGAGCATGTCGGTCAAATCGTCGACAGTGACTACTAAGTGGGTGGTGGGTGGGCGGCGAATTTCTTCGTCATCCGCATCCCAATCCTGCCGGGCATAGTTCGGCCAGGACTCTCCTGACAAGGAGAGAGACCTTAGTGAGTTCAGTACGTCACCGAAGGGCGAGTGCTGAAAGATATCCGCGGAGGTAAACTCCCTGATCGGCGCCCAGTCGGATTCAATAGGCACGGGCGCAGGCGGTTCAGAGTCCGTGGCCGGGGAAGAATCCATAGTTCGACGTCATGGCTCCCATGAAGGGTAAGGTCAATATTCGTCTCGATCGCCGCTGAGAATAAGGCCTCCGTGGCGGGGTCTATCCACCCGTCCATGGATGGCACAATTGGCTCCGAATTGAGGATCAGAGCGGTTGCTGGTGCGATCTCCTGATCACTGTCCGATGGTAGAGCTAAATCATGCTCATCGTGACCGTGCGGCGCACTCGGCAGGGGCTCGAATCGTCGAAGATCAAGTCTCCGTGGATGTCGGCCGTGTAGTTTAAGCTTCCAAACCTGACCTGGTGGCCAGGGGCGTAACTCTCGATTTGCTCCAAATGGCCAAGCGAGTTGGCCCGCAGTGCGAAGCCGCCGAATACAAAGATCTGTCCGGGGAGAAAAGTCCCACCCTGGACTGCATCACTATCGATGATCGAAGGAGCCATCAAGCCTAACGGCAACGACACAGAGGAACTCTCAATGAAAGCACCAATGTTGGTGTCAAAACCGGCAGATCTCAGGTAGGGGGTCCCGAACTGTGCGTCTAAGGCGGATGGTAACAGGAGGCAGGGGACACGATGATTTACCCAGGTTCGGGCCCTCTTGATGGAGGTAAAACCATATGTCCTGCTTGATTTATTCTTGATAATATGAGTAGTACAAGAGTTGATCTACCACGAGATCGGAGAGGCTAAACCCTAGAAGCTAGCCTATGGTATGATTGTATATTGTCCTACGGACTAAAACCCTCCGGTTTATATAGACATCGGAGGGGGCTAGGGTTACACAAGGTCGGTTACAAAGGAGGAGATATACATATCCGTATTGCCTAGCTTGCCTTCCACGCCAATGAGAGTCCATTCGGACACGAGACAAAGTATTCAATCTTGTATCTTCATTATCCAACAGTCCGGCCAAAGGATATAATCCGGCTGTCCGGAGACCCCCTAATCCAGGACTCCCTCACATGGCCACATATAAAAAACGGGCGCCGGCCAAGCCAAGTGATGGGTTGTTAAATGCCAGCAGGCAGACGGGTGACGTTTGCATGCGGGCGTCGGAGTGGGTTTTTCGGCAACTGTGCTTATTTAATATCGGCAAGCAGACCTACGGGTGGCATGTGCATGCGAAGAGAAGGCGCGTACACCCAGATGCAGAGAGAAGACACATACATCTAGATGTAGGGAGAAGGCGTGTACACTCGAATGCAGAGCAAGCGGCACTCTCAATTGGCACGCCACTTCATTGCCGACTCCAATGAGAGGTCGCGTCCGCTCTGGGCCGGCATGAATGCAGAGCTGTGCTCTGGAGCGGTAATGACCGACGTGAATGTGCGGCAACTGCTTCGAACGAGAAAGGGCACGGATGAGCGAGAGGGTTTTGGTGGTTCAAGCGTGTTCGTCACGTACGTGGTAGCGGTCTGGACGCCCGAAAACCCCCTTGTTTGCCTCCGGTTTGTGGACCGGTCCGCGGACCGATGGCGTGCCATGTTGGATGGAAAAATCGGTCTGAACTGCTCGGTCCAGAGTCCAGACGGATGCGTGCGGTCTGTGGGTCAGCGTTGTGTTGGAAATCGTAATAGAAAACAAAAACAAAATCGTTCTATGAAACTAAACTAGGGTCGCTACAAAGATGTACATACAAGTTTAGATGTGACACAACGAGTTGCAGCGAAAGAAGAGTTGGTGAAGATCGCGTTCTTGAAGTCCCACGTCATATACCGGTGATGTGGCACAACATTTGACACCAGAAGTATACTAATAGTGGTGGCGTCAATTTGTTTGCCATGTCACCAGTAAGTTGCGCATGGTCAAATGATGGGTCCCACCTACAAGTGGCATGCAATAATATTCCAACGCCACCACTAAGTTCCTAGTGATGACGTACCAAATATGCCAACATCATCAATATTTGAAAAAATAGTGTTGGCGTTGATTGCAAATGGCGCGCCACCAATTAAAATTGCGACTAGTCATTTCTCTACTAGTTGGATCTCTCCCTTAGGGAGGCGGCCTAGGAGGTGGGGCCCTCCCCAAACCCTAGCCACACCCTAGTTTGGGGGCAGGACTAAACGGGGGCGCCACCCTATTCATCCTCTAGGCATATGTGGCTGCCCCCTAATAGGCCTTAGCCTATTTGGGCAGCCTATGGAGTCTAGAATAATCTAGGGGGCTCCCGGTATGAGCCCTCTTATATTATTATTATATCCTCCAAAACTTCTGCACCTCTCCATTTATCTGGTTTTCTCCAAATTAAATGCTTTTGGTTTCCCCGAAACACTTTTGGTTCTCTCCTAAAACAATTTTCCTTATCTCAGAAACTTTTTTGGTGCTATTTTGTCATACTCCTAACTCATTTACTAATCATCGGATCAAATGTTCTTAAGTGTGTGACCTTGTAGTTTGGTGAAATATAGATATGACCAAAATACCTTTCGATCAATGATCAATGAAGGAATCATGGACATCCATGACCCCTATACTCACACGATGGTTTGTCGAGTGAACCTGTAGCTGCCATATGCTATTACTTTTGCTTGGCGATACTTTATGAAACCCGAGGTGGAATATATCAGTATCCCCATGAGTCCAACACACGCTCACTATACTAGTCTGCTCGTTATCAATTTTGTTCTTTTTTCTCGTTCTCGTGTTCCAGCATCCTCGTGATCAAGTCACGTTGTGTCTGATCAGACGATGATGGATGTCGTCACACCGAGAGGGCCCTAAGAATACCTCTCCATTGTCCGAGGAGCAAAATCCTAGTCTCGAGCTATATAGTCTCTCATCACACGTTTCCGATGAATCTGTAAGTTGTTGTTTTGATCACCTTGTTATGGATGATGTTAGAACAACCCCAAAGTGCATCATCCAGTATGGGTGGCTCGATGCTCTCATGGTATGGGGAATTATGCATATGTCAACTTCCCATGTTATGAACTCTAGACTTGTGATGATTTCATCTTTTAGTATAGCATACAATCTGGGTCAAATCAACACGAGTGTTGTACCAATATCGTGCACTCAAATGTTGTCAGCGTTACCGTTATGCCCATGATCAGGAAAACATAACCATCATTTAATACATGAGCTAGTCATAGAGGCAAGAATAGGAATCTTTTTTACTGTTTCCACACATGCACATGAGTTTTTCTTTGAATCTTTTGCCATCGCAGGTTTGGGACCCATAGAAGTTATAACATAGAATATAAACAATAATTATAAATAAATAGTACTAAAATATTATTGCCCCTAGGGCATATTTCCAACACATTTGAGATGCTCTTACATCATTTTTGCCTCCTTGCATCAGTGGCCCGGTTCAGCATGGTTGAGCTAATACAGGCTCAAGAACCATGTATTGCATCTAGTTTGGTTGCCCACAAAATCTCAGCCTCTATTAGAGGTGAACCACTAGCAGGCCGTTTGGTTATAAGCATGTGGTACCCGCTTGGTTACATGGACATGCAGTGTCGTAACTTCTTGTTCGAGTGGTGAGATTACCAGCACACACACACCCATAGACAGAGCATGTCAATTCGAATAAGCATTCACACTACATTATAGCTTAAATCTAGATGCTTAAATCGGGTTGTAAGGGAAACTCCAAGGCGTCGATGCATTTGGTATGTGCGTGTCCGTTTGAGTCAAAACCAACGACAACGCCGTCCCAACGCGCCAATGCAAACCCAAATATCATCCTCTTTGGTTGGACCGATGAAAAGATGTGCAATGTTAATTGCGTCTCAGTGGAGCCGATGTGGTTTAGGTCAGAGAGACCGGGTTCAAAGCAGAGGGGAAAAATTGTCAACTCAGCTCACTTGGCAATAAGTTCTCACAAAGATTTTCAATGAATTCGAATAGGATTTGCAATGAATTGACTGGAAGTAAAGAGACTAACCAAGGAAAGAAAATAAAAGCATCTAGATGAAGTTTTTTTGAAAGGGGGAACACACTAGCAAGAATAAAATAGCAAACTAAAGAGACACAAGAGAGCTTCATCTAGAGGTGGGCGACGACTATGTCACCTATGTTAGAGTATATTGACTTAGGAGTAAAGTGAGAATACTTGATCATGGGTCACACTCATCGTTAAGCTTTTGTTTAAGCATTTCAATGTATTCACATCTTCTTGAGTTGCCTTAGATCATGTCTTTGAGTAAAGCCTCTCTAAGGGTGTGAGGACTTACATTTGGTTTTGGTGTAGATTTCCATCATGTAGTTGAACTTGAGGTGGATGCGCATGGAATGAAGTTGGGAGCAATCCTTTTCGTTTGTATCTCATCTTCCTACATGGGTTAGATTTGCAAGGAACAACATGTATATCCAAATTGACAAGAGTGAAGCAAAGAGTCATATATTGTCAAAGGATATATTTGAGTTGTCTTATTCCTTGGGCACACCAAAGGTCTAGATACTTTGTCCAACTTTGTTTGCTCAAGATAGGAGTTTGGGAGCAAACTTTTGGAATAGTTTGTATCTAAGTACCTACAAGGGGTTAGATGCAAGCAATGTATCCAAGATATGGAGTGATAATCATAAGAGAATCATCAAGGATTAGTTATGAAAGCTCATGGCCTTGCATGCATCCAGGTGAGTTTCTAGTTCACGTTGGAAGCATCAATGACATTCAACTCACTTCTCAATTGAAAGAATATCTTCTCATCAAGAGGTTTAGTAAATATATCCGCCCAATTGTTTGTCGATACGAACATGCTTGAGGTCAATGTCACCTTTAGCAACATGATCTCGAATGAAATGGTGACGAACCTCAATATACTTAGTTCGAGAATGTTGTATGTGATTGTATGCAATCTTAATACCACTCTCATTGTCACAAAGTAGTGGAACATGTTTCACATGTATCCCATAATCTTTGAGAGTTTGTGTCATCCATAACAATTGAGCACAACATGATCCGATTGCGATGTATTCCGCTTCGGCAGTGGATAGAGATACCGAGTTTTGTTTCTTGAAAGACCAAGACACAAGAGATCTACCAAAAAATTGACATGAACCCGAAGTGGATTTTCTATCAACCTTGTCTCCGGCATAGTCCGTATCAAAATAGCCAACAAGTCTGAAAGAAGATCCTTTGGGATACCAAATGCCAAAGTTTGGTGTATGTATCAATTATCTCACAATTCTTTTTCACAACCTTGAGATGACAATCTTTTGGTGCCGCTTGGTATCGTGCACACATGCACACACTATCATAATATCGGGACGGGAGGCACATATATATAGCAATGAACCAATCATGGATCGATAAACCTTTTGATCAACGGGTTTGCCATTCTTTGTCAAGTCAAGATGTCCGGTGGTAGGCATGGGAGTTTTCATACCTTTGCTTTCTTGCATGTTAAACTTCTTGAATAAGTCCTTGGTATACTTTGTTTGGGAAACAAATGTACCATCCCTAGTTTGCCTGATTTGCAAACCAAGGAAGAATTTGAGTTCACACATCATAGACATCTCATAATTTTCCGACATCAACCTTCCAAACTTTTCCGACATAAACTTCTACGACAACACATGTATGCCTATCTTGATTCTGTCATAAAATCGTCATGGATGTACATGCATGACATAAAACGTGACCTACTGTGACAAACATGTATCATCATGAAAGTGTTTTTTTGTAGTGCTTGTATTCAATCTTTGTTCCAAAACCTTAGATTGGTACCTGTGAGTTGCTAGTAGTGTTGATTACATCTTGTAGTTGATGGTAGTTGGTTTATTTGGTGGAAGATTATATGTTCAGATCTTTAATGATATTCAATGCCCATCAGATCTTGAACATGAATATGATTTGTGAGTAGTTACTTTTGTTCTTGAGGACATGTGATAAGTCTAGTTATAAGTAATAATGTGACTTTGGTATTCGTTCGATATTTTGATGATATGTATGTTGTTGCTTCCTTTAGTGGTGTCATGTGAACATCGACTACATGACACTACACCATACCTAGGACCACTACTAGGGAAAACCTTATACATGGAGTCTTATCAGTAGTGCGGGTTAAAGAGAGGCGCTACTGCTTTTTATTAGTGTCACAGCCCTAGAACTTGATTGCAAATAGCTGCACAAGCATCCATGCATCATGTCTAAATTTCTATGAAAGTTGAAATGGGGATTGTCGAAACCCTAGCACCAAATGAATTTAACTAGGCTCAGTAAAAAAATATTTTCAGAGATTCCAAATTATCTTTTGAAAATGTTCATGATTTTTGATAAAGGTGAAAACCTCTGCCAAAAATGATGAATATATTTCCAGGACATTCCGGATCTTTGAATTAACTCATATCGTATTTGAATTGGAGCATTTAAATCCTATAAATGTTTTTAAATGCTCTAATAACTCTGAAACTAGTTTTGGGTTGTTGGAAATAATCCAAACACTACCCACAATTATTTTCAGGATTTTACAAAGTGGATTAGTATTTTTACTAATTCAAAACAGAATAAAAGAAATAGAAAACTGAAATAAAAGAGAGAAAAGGAATCGTACCTGGCCTCACCTGTGCAGCCCACCAACCGGCCCAACACTGGGCAAAGCCAGCCCAGCCCACCAGGGGCTCCTCCTGTCGTCTTCCTCCCCTCGCCCCAAAGCTGTCGCTGTCGCCGCGAGAGAGCGCCCGCGCAGGCCGCAGGCTCCAGCTCCTGCTTGCCACCTCCTGCCTCTCCCTTGCGCCTGGAGACGCCCAGAGACCCCTGACCTCTCTCTCCCTCGCCCGCAACCTCTCCCCTCTCCTCTGCTCCCTCCCTCTTGCTCGGACCGAATGCGTTCGTCGCCGCCGTCCAAAGCCACCGCGTCCACAGCCACCTACTCGCCTCTCCGAGTTGTTCCCGAGGTCCGCCGCGACTCCCTCTTCCTCATCACCGACTCACGCGACGCTGGAAGCCCCGCATCGTCTCCCCCGACCTTGTCTTGAAGCTTCGGCCGCCGGAGATCCCCTCGCCGCCCCGCTTCGCTCCGGTTCCTCCCCGAGCTCGCTGTTGGCCTCGTCGCAAACGCAATGAGCTCCTGCCCCTGCTCCCCTTCCCCGCTCCCTCTCTTGCACGCCGTAGCTGCTGCACTGCGCTCACCCATACGCGCCGCCGCCTGCCCTCGTTGCCGGCGTGCTCCCGGCCAACTAATGGACTGGCCGTCGTGCCCAACCTGCTCGCCGTGCTGCGTAGAGCCCGTAGGTGCCACGCTCGCGCCGCTACGGCCACCTTAACCGCATCGCCGCGCACACCCGAACGCCGGCCGCCGCGGCCGAGCTCCTCGCCGTCGTCTCCGGCCGCCCCAGCCCCTACAACCACCACCGTTGGACGCGCCGCATCGCGGCCATTCCAACGAGCCCAACCCCGCCTCCTCTCATCGCCGGAATCGCCCGGACGAGAGCGCCGCCGCATCCTGTTTAGCGCCGGCGGCTAATCGTCGGTTAGCCGACGTGGCCGTCATTAGATTAGGGGCTAACCAACCTCTGGATTAACATTTAGACACTGACAGTGGGACCCACTTAGTTGGGATTACCGGCTAACCAAAATAGTTAGATTAATTAATAAATCCATGGACCCACGCGTCAGCATTGACTTGCTGACGTGGTCGTTGACCTGGTCCCACCTGCCAGCCACACAACACAGCCCTGGGTCACTGACCAGTGGACCCCACTGGTCAGGTTTGAACCTGGTCAGCCGCAGTTGACTTGCTGATGTCATGCTTACTCAATGCTGATGCAGTATTCGTTTTGTGGAATTAAAATAAATTAGAAATGATTTATAAATTTCAGAAAATGCTCTAAACTTCTAAAATTCATAGAAATTCAACCGTAACTCCAAATGAAATAAATTATATATGAAAAATTATCAGAAAAATTCATGGAATCTGTTTATGGCATTTTCATGCATGTTAGAACAACTTATGGCTGCTGATTAGGCCAATTCATATAAATGGAATTTAAACTCTCACATATGGAGTTTGAATTTGAACCTAGGGTTCAAACCAACTCCATTTAACATGTTGCTAGTTGCATTAGCTCAAACCACAGCATATTGACATGTCATGATCATGCATCATATTGTGCATTGCATTGATTGTGTTTCTTTCTCTGTTGCCGGTATTTGTCCCCTCTCGATAGACGTGGTTTCGACGATGAGATCGATGACACCGATGAAGAACTATGTTATCTTCAGGAGTGCCAGGCAAGAAAAACCTCCTTGTTCATTCTGATACAATCCCACTCTCCCGCTCCTGCTCTCTTTTACTGCATTAGGACAACACGATTCCTCTGTTACTTGTTGCGGTAGTTGAACCCCTTATCCTCTGCATGACCTGTCATTGCCACAGTAAATAGATGAAACCCACTAGCATGAGTAGGAGTTGTTTGAGCCTTGATGTGCCTACTCATTCATGCTTGTTTGTCATGCCTGCTACTGCTTAGAGTTGAGTTAGGTCTGATTCATCGGGGATGAATTGGAGGTGTGTAAACATGTCCTACTTGTAACGCCCCATGACCGATGCGCCAGGTGTCTTCGAGTTATTCGTTGCCCTTGCCATGTCATTTGCTTGCGTGTTACATTTTATCATGTCATCATGTGCATTGCATCATCATGTTTTTAAAAAACTTGCATCCATCCGGGTTCCCTAGTTCCATCCGTTGTCCGTTCTGAGCCCAGTCACACTTGCACGTGCCCGCGACACGTCCGAAATATTATTTTATAAGTGGCCGGAAAATGTTCTCGGAATGGGTTGAAAGTTGGCATGCGGTGTTGTTATGTTGTAGGTAGGCCGCCTGCCAAGTTTCATCGCATTCGGAGTTCGTTTGATGCCCCAACGATTAACTATAGCGGCAGTATAGCCGGTCTAACGTCGGACGTTTTCGGTCTCCGGAAACAGTCGCCGGGCCTCTCCTTTTCTCTCTTCTCAGACCTTTGCCTTCTGCACTACCTCTCACCGCCAGGCCCTACCTAACCTCTCTCGTCAGCCCGCGGACCTCCTCCCGCGCGCGTCTGAAATCTGTCCCGGACCCGACCCGGACTGTCGCCATCGTTGTGTCTGGATCATCCCCAAACATCTACAAAACGTCTCCATTTTCTCATTTGGGCTTCCTAACATATTTTTTCCATCTGTCCGATTACGATCGGAGGGACGAGATAGACCCTAGACTAACCTACCCTCTATATAAACCGTGACCAAATCCCTAATTTCTAGGGATCCTCCTAGCTGCCGCCGCCACTCCTCTTGTCTCCTTCCACCTCGGGTTCTTCCCTGATCCAAATCCTCCTCATTTTCTTTACCCAACCAACCAACAAACCGATCCAAAAATCCATCCCCACCAATCGGTTGCCCGAGCCCCGTGCTCCTCCATCCTGCCTTGTCGGCCGACGACCGGCGCCATCGCCGGCGACCACGAGTTAAGCGACCACGCCCTGTCTCCCTGCCTCCCCGTGCTTCTCTCTCACACATCGCTCGGTCCCGTTTTCGCAAGGGAACAGAAGGAAGCTGCCATGGCCTAGGCTCGGCCTCAAGATACCATCGCCACTGTCTTCTACAGCTACTACCAGGCGGCTTTGCCTGTTGGTCGCCCGGCCCTCCTCGACCAGCAGCAACCAGAGCTCGAGCTCCTTCTCCCACGCCCGAAGGCCTCCGCCCGTGCCGGTGCTTGTCGCCGGTGACTGCAGCAGCATCACCTGACCCCTGCCTCTCTTTCTCCCATTTCTCTCCTTCCTCCGCGTGCTCCTCTCTAAGACCCCGGTCTCTCTCGCAGGAACACCAGCGCCTCCAGTTGATGCTCCAGAGCTCCGCCGGCCCTCAAGCTCGTTGCTTCCCCGCGCCACCATTTGGGTACTGCCGAAGATCGTCGCGCCCGTTCCTGACGTCCACGAACATCTTCAGCCTCGCATGGTTCATCCCCGCAAGTTCCGCCTCCTTGCTGCTCGAGTGTCGCCGTTGACTGTCGCCCGCATCGGCGGCCTCTGTTTTTCCTGGTCCAGATCGAGCAGCAGGAGACGCTCATCGTTGTTGACCCGCCAGCGCCAAGGCCCAGCGCGTGCCTAGGGCTGCCTCCTCTCCAGCGCCTCCAAGGCCCAGATAGATCCGGCCTGCCCAGCCTCTTCCACTAACGGGCCAAGCCCAATGTGAGCAACGCTCCAAATTCGGCCCAGCTCTATATTTTTCTGCCTGAACGTTTTTCCTTTTATCCTGATACTACAGATTTGCAGAAAAGTTCCTAGAGTTCGTGCATTTAATAACTCATGAACTGTGCATCGGATTAAAATGATTCAAACATGTTAAATGCTTAGATTTGCATCTAGTTTCATAATATGCAACTTTCATGCATGTTTGAAATGTTTAAAATGCAATTTGTTTAAACTTGCTTAAATGCCATGCTAAAATGATTTAATTCATAACTAAATAACCGTAACTCGGATTTAAATAAACTTTATATGTAAATGGGGTAGAAAAATGCCTAGTTTAACATGGTCTACTCGTTTTGCATGTTTAACAACTCTAAAATTTGTGTTTAGGGCAGAACCGCACCAAATCTAAAATATGCATATGGGGATTTACCGGGTTTGGTGTTTGTTATATCCGGCCCCATTTAAATTGTTTAGATGATATAGTTTTGTTTTGCTTCACCTCTTGCCATGTTTAACAACATTTAATATTGTTGGGTACATAAACGAGATCGAACTAAATAACTTGTTGTGGTGTTTCTTCAATATGCAACTCCGTTGCATAATGAGCTCCAGTTAACTTGTAGGATTGTTTGTGCATTTTGCCATGCCATGCCTCATTAAACCGGACATGCATCATACTTGTTTGCGCATCGTGCCATGCTTGTGTCATGGTTTTTTACTATGTTGTGTGCTTCTTTCCGGTGTTGCTTCTTCGGGTTGGTTCCGGTAACGTCGCGTTTGTGAGGATCCGTTCGACTACGTCCGTTTGTCTTCTTCATGGACTCGTTCTTCTTCCTTGCGGGATTTCAGGCAAGATGACCATACCCTTGAAATCACTTCTATTTTTGCTTGCTAGTTGCTCGCTCTTTTGCTATGCCTATGATGCGATACCTACCACTTGCTTATCATGCCTCCCATATTATTGAACCAAGCCTCTAACCCACCTTGTCCTAGCAAACCGTTGATTGGCTATGTTACCGCTTCGCTTAGCCCCTCTTATAGTGTTGTTAGTTGAAGGTGAAGATTGAAGTTTGTTCCTTGTTGGAACATGGAGATGTTGTTCCTTGTTGGAACATGTTTACTTGTTGGGATATCACAATATATCTTATTTAATTAATGCATCTATATACTTGGTAAAGGGTGGAAGGCTCGGCCTTATGCCTGGTGTTTTGTTCCACTCTTGCCGCCCTAGTTTCTGTCATATCGTTGTTATGTTCCCGGATTTTGCGTTCCTTACGCGGTTGGGTTATAATGGGAACCCCTTGCCAGTTTGCCTTGAACAAAACTCCTCCAGCAATACCCAACCTTGGTTTTACCATTTGCCTCACCACCACCTACTTTTCCCTTGGGAGTCGCTCTCTCGAGGGTCATCTTTATCTTAACCCCCCGGGCTAGTGCTCCTCTGGGTGTTGGTCCGAACTGAGCTGCCTGCGGGGCCACCTTGGGGAAACTTGAGGTTTGGTTTTACTCGTAGCTAGTCTCATCTGAGTGTGCCCTGAGAACGAGATATGTGCAGCTCCTATCGGGATTTGTCGGCACATTCGGGCGGTGTTGCTGGATTTGTTTTAACTTGTCGAAGTTGTCTTGTAGAACCGGGATACCGAGTCTGATCGAAATGTCTCGGGAGAAGGTTTATCCTTTGTTGACTGTGAGAGCTTGTGATGGGCTAAGTTGGGACACCCCTGCAGGGATTTGAACTTTCGAAAGCCGTGCCCGTGGTTATGGGCAGATGGGAATTTGTTAACGTCCGGTTGTAGAAAACCTGAAGTTGACCTTAATTAAAATGCATCAACCGCGTGTGTAACCGTGATGGTCTCTTCTCGGCGGAGTCCGGGAAGTGAACACGGTGTTGGAGTTATGCTTGACGTAGGTTGTTCTAGGATCACTTCTTGATCATAGTTTCTCGACCGTGCTTTGGCTTCTCTTCTCGCTCTCATTTGCGTATGTTAGCCACCATATATGCTAGTCGCTTGCTGCAGCTCCACCTCTTATCTTTACCTTACCCATAAGCTTAAATAGTCTTGATCGCGAGGGTGCGAGATTGCTGAGTCCCCGTGGCTCACAGATATTTCCAAAACCAGCTTGCAGGTGCCGATGAGTCCGAGCAGGTGACGGAACCAAGCTCAGGAGGAGCTCGATGAAGATCTTGTCCTTTGTGTTGTTTCATTCTAATTGATCAGTAGTGGAGCCCAGTTGGGGTCGATCAGGGATCTGTGTAGCATTTGGGGTAGTCTTCTTTTTATTTTGGCTCCATAGTCGGGCCTTGATTGTAACTGGTTGATGTAATGCTTTATTCATGTAATTGTGTGAAGTGGCGATTATAAGCCAACTATGTATCTCTTTCCCTTATGTATTACATGGGTTGTGTGAAGATTACCTCACTTGCGACATTGCTTTCAATGCAGTTATGCCTCTAAGTCGTGCTTCAACACGTGGGAGATATAGCCGCATTGAGGGCGTTACACTACTGTTGAGAGCTAAGTGTGTGAACACGATTTGGTAAAGGTAGCAGTGAGAGGCCATGTGGGAGTACATGGTGGGTTGTCTCATTGAAGCCGTCCTTAGGATCTGAGTTCTGTGTTTGTGATCCATGAAACAGTTACTACCACGCATTGGGCCCGAAACCAATGGACCCTCTCGGCTTCTTGATCATCCTTGTCCTCTGTCCAGGAGTTGCAACTACTTTCTGGTGCTTATAGGATATGTGTTGGCGGCCGTGCGTAGCGCTGACCCTAGGGGTGGGCTATGGTGCGGTAGATACACCGTGGCACGGTGTACCGGGTGCCCGTTTGGTGTCTCGGGAACCCTGTTCACATCGTTCGGGGCCGTATGTGGAAACCTCAGCCGGACTCCCTGTGGATGGAACCTGGATAGGCGATAAACCTGGACTAGAGACTTGAGTGTTTAGGTAGGCCATGGCCGACACCCTCGTTGGGCTTCCGCTTGAAGGTTGCCGAGTACATGTCGTGTAAACGACGGTAAGTGGTGAGAGCGTGTGTGAAGAAGTACACCCCTGCAGGGTTAACATCATCTATTCGAATAGCCGTGTCCGCGGTAATGGACTTCTGGGTTGCCTATAACAGTTCATAGACAAGTGAAAGTGGATACTCTAAAACTCGCAAGATAAGTGTGAGTGCTATGGACTCGCCTTCTCGTAGGGAGACGGGAGCGGATCCATAGTGGTGTATTGAATGGTGAATATGTGGACTCGTGTGCGCCAACTCAAAAGAGTTGCTTGCAATCGTAGTTCAGGTTAGCCACTGAGTCAAAGCTGGCTTGCTGCGGTCAAAGTCCACCACCACCCCTTGTTGATACCGATGCATATGTAGCTAGTTCTGATATAAGTCTTGCTGAGTACCTTTGTACTCACGTTTGCTTAATTTATGTTTTGCAGAGAGACTTCAGTCTTGCTAGTAGTTCCGCGTGGACTTCGACGTTTAGCTTGATACCTCAGCTACGATCTTGTGTCCTTGGTAGGATCTAGTAGATAGTCAGGCTTCTTAGCCTTTTTCATTTGTAGATGTCTGTACTCAGACATGTTAAGCTTCCGCATGTGCTTTGCATTGTATGCTATGATTGTTGGGTCATGAGACCCATGTTTGTAATATCTCGCTCCTTGGAGCCTAATGAATAAATACTTGAGTTGTAGAGTTATGTTGTGATGCCATGTTGTATTTACACATATCGAGCATATTGTGTGTATGATTGAAATGCTTGGTATGTGTGGGATCCGACAATCTAGTTGTTTATCTTTGGCAGCCTCTCTTATGGGGAAATGTAGTCTTGTGCTTCCATGAGCCATAGTAGTCCGCTACAGCCCGGTTCACTGGAGTCCTGCTAGCCCAGCACCACTGCTCATGACACTTGACTGGCCGGCATGTGTTTCACTTTGTTCCTGTGTCTGTCCCTTCGGGGAAATGTCACGCGGTGACCTCCGGAGTCCTGCCTAGCCTGCTACAGCCCGGGTTACCGGAGTCCTGTTAGCCCAGTGCTACAGCCCGGATTCACACGCTGCTGACCGACATGTTCGAAGTTGATTCATGTATGCCTGTCCCCATGGGTTAGTGCCGCTTTGGGTTCACGACTAGCCATGTCGGCCCGGGTTCTCTGTCATATGGATGCTAGCGACACTATCATATACGTGAGCCAAAAGGTGCAAACGGTCCCGGGCCATGTTAAGGCGACACCCGTGGGAATACCATGCGTGAGGCCACAAAGTGATATGAGGTGTTACCGGCTAGATCGATGTGACTTGGAATCGGGGTCCTGACAGCGTTGGTATCAGAGCCTGACTGCCTGTAGGATTACCAAGCCAAACTGGTCAAAGTCGAGTCTAGAAATGCTTTAGTTATGTAAGGGAATTGATTGTGGAAGGGAACGTAAGTCTCTTTTTACTCCTTATACCTCATGCCCTCTGATCTGAGCCATCCTCTTCTTTTCTACGGGAATTAAGAACTAGGCCTTCTCATCTATCTATCAGGATGACGTGTTACTAATCCGTAGACTTATAGGATTGTTGGATTCAATTCTCAGTTTAGTTCCTTTTACCTCCATATGCTCATAGCTGGCCTCAGAACCTTGATATTGTAATGTTGAGTGGTCATGCCACTATTTTGCAGGATGTCTCAAATATTTTGAGCATTCACAACCGTTATGCTGTCTGAGTCATCCCATGTTTCTAAATAGTCTGATGCATTTGCAAATCCCTTCCTCCTATTCCTGATGTCCATTTGGGCCAGATTAATCACACTAATCGGTGAGTTGAGGTACTTTGTTGCCACAACATATATGTTGGAGCTATTACTATGACCCTAGGTATTTTAGGGAGTCACCTAGTGATCTAACCATGTTTTGTATCCCCAGTGTGTGATTCTGTCCATTATTCTCAAAAGCATCCCGTGATGCCATGTAATGGTAGGTATTCTATTCATGGGTTCTTGAACCCGAGATTCACCCTACTTACCTCAGGTTGATAGTGTTTGATAGTTCCTTTAGGATATTAGTAACCTTGCGACAACCCTCGAGGTCCGTGGTATTTCTTCCTTCCAAATACCATGAACCGTTAAGGCAGAAGTTCTTTGAACCAAAATATCACAATCAGAGTACTCTTGAGGAGTTCTCCATTCATAATTGTGATTCTGTCAGTTCTACCTTTCTGCATGGGTTATCCGGAAGAAACCCGTTGAACTTGATTCGACATACTAATCTATGCATCCACAACTCAGGAAGTTATATGTTCCTTTGAGTTGTCCGTCTTTAGTTGTGCATTCGTGTTATCGATGCTTATTTTTCTCGTGGTCCGTCGAGCCGTTCTATTTCAGAATGACTAGGAGAAACAAACTCCAGTACCTCATCCATATCTAGAATTGGATCAAAGCAGTTGTATTCCGCAGATCAAAATGCCAATCCAGCTTTTGATTATGATCTACCCTGAAGTATTGCCCTCTTTATGTCAGGAATATCATAGGAATTGCACAACCTCCTATGAACTCTTGATAAAGTGATATTTCTCGCCATCATCGTTCATTCCTCGGTCCCGTGCTGTCGCAACTAGAATGCCGACAAATGAATCGTGATGTGTGAAATCAATACTCCAAGCAACTCGTTGCTTGGTAGTAAATGGACAATTTCTCATTCTTAGCGTGTTGGTTATTGAACTACCATTCTAAGATTGATCATGCTACCTAGTCCATATTTCCGGGTGCACTCATCGACCAAGGAGTTAGGATTGTGACAATCCCTCGCTCCTTGATCATATCGTCTTGCCTGAAAAGCAAGATTGTTCTCGAGCTTAATAACATATCGGTGGTTCGTGATTTTCCGAAGATCTTCTCGGAAGTATTACCTGGCTGTCACCTGACCGCTATGTTGAGTTTGTGATCAAGTTGGTTTTCTTGTAAGTCACCCCTTCTCCAAGAATCTGTGTTGGATATCCCTGAGTTAGTTGGTTGAGCTAAACAACAATTTGGAGAGTTGGAAGATGGAAGCTTGTCTGACTTAGTTCATGTTAAGGGATATACTGGTGTGTGTGTGTTGAAGATAGATGATATCTTCATCGGCTGATCCCCGTGATCAGTTGTTGAACCTATTGTCTTGTCCAAACCCTGATTTGAGTATGGGCTATCGTCAAATCAAGTTAAAACCAACGATATTCGTAATGGTGTCTTACTCATGGTTGATTCCTCGAGCATACACCGTTACATCTTTTGGTCTAACCAAGGCTATCACCGTGTTCACATGATGGTGGAAGTCCAGTGATATGGAAATTCCGATGAGTTGTTGTTGAGCCCATCAACAACATTTTGTCTCCCCCATGATTCATGTTGAACATCAACCTAGTGTTGGAAACTTTATAAGCAATGCCTTCGTGTTCCATTCATGAAGCTTATGCTTGGATGGAAGAAGTGACTTCCTCGAATTCATGTGCATTTGGTGCAAGTTGCCGCCGTGAGTTCGAGAAAGATTGTTTTTGTTTCCCCTGGCACCATCCCAAGTCAGTTATGCATGTCTGAATGTATTCTATGGTTTGGTAGATTAATTACCTCCACTCCATATGTATTCCCCAGCACACCAAGCCACTGATTGACTTGTTCAAGGCAAAGAAGTCTACGCTTGGGATCTAATCCATGGACTTGCGTAAAGACTTTGAAATCCTTGATGATGGTTCCCCACGTGAACTCGATAGTGTTTTACTATAAGACTACTATGTGGTCATGCTCGTCTTGGATAGCGTGTTCATAGGTTTGTAGCAGAACCAGCTCATGTTTTGGAGCTTGCTATCGCAGTTCATTCCCCGAGAATCTCGCAACGTCATCTCGTCAAATTGTGTTGCAAACCTTCATTTTCCTTTCTAGACTCGATGAGTCTGGAATATCCTGACACCAACCAGATCTGAATCTCAGGCAGATATGATGGTTGGAGCATTTTCCAAGAACTATAATATTGGTCTCTCGATAACCGGTAAAGTGGATGTCGTGGCCAACACATCCAGCCGGAAGACCTATTATTGTAGTATCTCGATTGAAGAAAGTTGGCCACCTTCCCGTGAGGATTTCGTAGGATTTACCTCCGTAGTTAATCCTTACGGATTCTTGTGCTTCTGAAGTCCGATCTTTTACTTGATGTTCTATATATCAAACCATATCTATGATTGGGATACACTAGCACATCAAGGAGAACATTAGAAGCGGAGTGCTATATGTCTCTCGGTCGATCATCCAGATTTTGTTCCCTTGGCCTCGCTAAGGTGAAATCTGAGAAAGTGTTATCTTCCTTTGCATCTGCATCACCCATCACCATTCATCATGGTGGTATGTTGTGTTGCCAGGATCCTTGACACGGATATTGGTAAAACCTTGATGAATATGGAGATGCTCAAGTTCTTGAGGGCATGCGCAAGCACCAGATTTTACCGTTGGCGTTAACTGGGATTTGCTTCCAGTTTCCTCGGTTATGTTACAACCTTTTCAAATAGTGGATTTACTCTCGACTGTTGAGTTCTTCCCCAGTTACCAGAATCATTCCCAACATTTGCATTCTGTTCCCAGCTTGCACCTTAGTAGTTGTTGTTCAGGATCATCCTCAAAAGTGGACTTACCATGGGTCCCATCCATTTCCGATGATAAGAAAAAATCATCCATTGCGTTGTCTTCAATAAGATAGTCCACATCATCCATTCTAGTCGGAGTATGCCATTCTTCGAACTTCTTCAGACGATCGTTTGTGATTGCCTTAGGCTGGTATAGAGACTTTCAATGATCTTTGTATCAAAAGTAATTCTTTTTGCCACTTAAGGGAAAATCCCACAGGTCATCTCCCCTAAGGTGCCCCATTTTGGAATCATGGCAATTATTTCATCGCTATCTTGAAATCATGCACCATCCTTTTCAGCATGGAATTTTTGCCTACCCAATAGAACCTTGTCATCTACCTACTTTTCCATCACTCCTGATCTGTATTTCATGTCTCAGCTCAAGAGATGTTCTAACGTCTCACTCCATGAGTTGATCTTGAGTGCTCGATCTTTGGGGAGATCGTTTCCTGTAGAGTTTCCTTTTGTCGTCATCGTGTTGGATGAAGATCTCGAAAGCAAAGATGTCAAGATCAATAGAAGCAATGAATCAACATCTTCGAGAAGGGAAAGTGGATCATGAGATCGTGTTAGCTTGTGTCCCCTCTTTCTACTTACCTCACGTCTTGAATCTCGGGACGAGATTCTTGTTTAGTGGGGGTGAGTTGTCACAGCCCTAGAACTTGATTACGAATAGTTGCACAAGCATCCATGCATCATGTCTAAATTTCTATGAAAGTTGAAATGGGGATTGTCGAAACCCTAGCACCAAATGAATTTAACTAGGCTCAGTAAAAAAATATTTTCAGAGATTCCAAATTATCTTTTGAAAATGTTCATGATTTTTGATAAAGGTGAAAACCTCTACCAAAAATGATGAATATATTTCCAGGACATTCTGGATCTTTGAATTAACTCATATCGTATTTGAATTGGAGCATTTAAATAATATAAATATTTTTAAATTCTCTAATAACTCTGAAACTAGTTTTGGGTTGTTGGAAATAATCCAAACACTACCCACAATTATTTTCAGGATTTTACAAAGTGGATTAGTATTTTTACTAATTCAAAACAGAATAAAAGAAATAGAAAACTGAAATAAAAGAGAGAAAAGGAATCGTACCTGGCCTCACCTGTGCAGCCCACCAACCGGCCCAACACTGGGCAAAGCCAGCCCAGCCCACCAGGGGCTCCTCCTGTCATCTTCCTCCCCTCGCCCCAAAGCTGCTGCTGTCGCCGCGAGAGAGCGCCCGCATAGGCCGCAGGCTCCAGCTCCTGCTTGGCACCTCCTGCCTCTCCCTCGCGCCTGGAGACGCCCAGAGACCCCTGAACTCTCTCTCACTCGCCCGCAACATCTCCCCTCTCCTCTGCTCCCACCCTCTCGCTCGAACCGAACGTGTCCGTCGCCGCCGTCCAAAGCCACCGCGTCCACAGCCACCTACTCGCCTCTCCGAGCTGTTCCCGAGGTCCGCCGCGACTCCCTCTTCTTCATCACCGACTCACGCGACGCCGGAAGCCCCGCATCGTCTCCCCCGACCTCGTCTTGAAGCTTTGGCCGCCGGAGATCCCCTCGCCGCCCCGCTTCGCTCCGGTTCCTCCCCGAGCTCGCTGTTGGCCTCGTCGCAACCGCAGTGAGCTCCTGCCCCTGCTCCCCTTCCCCGCTCCCTCTCTTGCACGCCGTAGCTGCTGCACTGCGCTCACTCGCATGCGCCTCCGCCTGCCCTCGTCGCCGGCGTGCTCTCGACCAACTAATGGACCAACCATCGTGCCCAATCCGCTCGCCGTGCTGCGTAGAGCCCGTAGGTGCCACGCTTGCGCCGCTACAGCCACCGCAACCGCATCGCCGCGCACACTCGAACGCCGGCCGCCGCGGCCGAGCTCCTCGCCGTCGTCTCCGGTGCCCCAGCCCCTACAACCACCACCGTTGGATGCGCCGCATCGCGGCCTTTCCAACGAGCCCAACCCCGCCTCCTCTCGTCGCCGGAATCGCCCGGACGAGGAGCGCCGCCGCGTCCTGTTTAGCACCGATGGCTAACTGTCGGTTAGCCGACGTGGCCGTCATTAGATTAGGGGCTAACCAACCTCTGGATTAACATTTAGACACTAACAGTGGGACCCACTTAGTTGGGATTACCGGCTAACCAAAATAGTTAGATTAATTAATAAATCTGTGGACCCACGCGTCAGCATTGACTTGCTGACGTGGTCGTTGACCTGGTCCCACCTGCCAGCCACACAACACAGCCCTGGGTCACTGACCACTGGACCCCACTGGTCAGGTTTGACCCTGGTCAGCCACAGTTGACTTGCTGATGTCATGCTTACTCAATGCTGACGCAGTATTCATTTTCTGGAATTAAAATAAATCAGAAATGATTTATAAATTACAGAAAATGCTCTAGACTTCTAAAATTCATAGAAATTCAACCGTAACTCCAAATGAAATAAATTATATATGAAAAATTATCAGAAAAATTCAAGGAATCTGTTTATGGCATTTTCATGCATGTTAGAACAACTTATGGCTGCTGATTAGGCCAATTCATATAAATGGAATTTAAACTCTCACATATGGAGTTTGAATTTGAACCTAGGGTTCAAACCAAATCCATTTAACATGTTGCTAGTTGCATTAGCTCAAACCACAGCATATTGACATGTCATGATCATGCATCGTATTGTGCATTGCATTGATTGTGTTTCTTTCTCTGTTGCCGGTATTTGTCCCCTCTCGATAGACGTGGTTTCGACGATGAGATCGATGAC
Organism: Triticum aestivum; assembly: GCF_018294505.1. Taxonomy (NCBI): domain Eukaryota; kingdom Viridiplantae; phylum Streptophyta; class Magnoliopsida; order Poales; family Poaceae; genus Triticum; species Triticum aestivum. The sequence goes on from NC_057800.1 coordinate 53,899,375, forward strand.
ACCGATGAAGAACTATGTTATCTTCAGGAGTGCCAGGCAAGCAAAACCTCCTTGTTCATTCTGATACAATCCCACTCTCCCGCTCCTGCTCTCTTTTACTGCATTAGGACAACATGATTCCTCTGTTACTTGCTGCGGTAGTTGAACCCCTTATCCTCTGCATGACCTGTCATTGCCACAGTAAATAGATGAAACCCACTAGCATGAGTAGGAGTTGTTTGAGCCCTGATGTGCCTACTCATTCATGCTTGTTTGTCATGCTTGCTACTGCTTAGAGTTGAGTCAGGTCTGATTCATCGGAGATGAATCGGAGGTGTGTAAACATGTCCTACTGTTGAGAGCTAAGTGTGTGAACACGATTTGGTAAAGGTAGCGGTGAGAGGCCATGTAGGAGTACATGGTGGGTTGGCTCATTGAAGCCGTCCTTAGGATCTGAGTTCTGTGTTTGTGATCCATGAAACAGTTACTACCACGCATTGGGCCCGAAACCAATGGACCCTCTCGGCTTCTTGATCACCCTTGTCCTCTGTCCACGAGTTGCAACTAGTTTCTGGTGTTTATAGGATATGTGTTGGCGGCCGTGCGTAGCGCTGACCCTAGGGGTGGGCTATGATGCGGTAGATACACCGTGGCACGGTGTACCGGGCGCCCGTTTGGTGTCTCGGGAACCCTGTTCACATCGTTCGGGGCCGTATGTGGAAACCTCGGCCGGACTCCCTACGAATGGAACCTGGATATGCGATAAACCTGGACTAGAGACTTGAGTGTTTAGGTAGGCCATGGCCAACACCCTCGTTGGGCTTTCGCTTGAAGGTTGCCGAGTACATGTCGTGTAAACGGCGGTAAGTGGTGAGAGCGTGTGTGAAGAAGTACACCCCTGCAGGGTTAACATCATCTATTCGAATAGCCGTGTCTGCGGTAATGGACTTCTGGGTTGCCTATAACAGTTCATAGATAAGTGAAAGTGGATACTCTAAAACTCGCAAGATAAGAGTGAGTGCTATGGATGGCCTTCTCGTAGGGAGATGGGAGTGGATCCATAGTGGTGTATTGAATGGTGAATATGTGGACTCGTGTGTGCCACCTCAAAAGAGTTGCTTGCAATCGTAGTTCAGGTTAGCCACTGAGTCAAAGCTGGCTTGCTGCAGTCAAACTCCACCCCCCCCCCTTGTTGATACCGATGCATATGTAGCTAGTTCTGATATAAGTCTTGCTGAGTACCTCTATACTCACGTTTGCTTAATTTATGTTTTGCAGAGAGACTTCATTCTCGCTAGTAGTTCCGCGTGGACTTCGATGTTTAGCTTGATACCTCAGCTACGATCTTGTGTCCTTGGCAGGATCTGGTAGATAGTCAGGCTTCTTAGCCTTTTTCATTTGTAGATGTCTGTACTCAGACATGTTAAGCTTCCGCATGTGCTTTGCATTGTATGCTATGATTGTTGGGTCATGAGACCCATGTTTGTAATTTCTCGCTCCTCGGAGCCTAATGAATAAATACTTGAGTTGTAGAGTTATGTTGTGATGCCATGTTGTATTTACACATATCGAGCATATTGTGTGTATGATTGAAATGCTTGGTATGTGTGGGATCCGACAATCTAGTTGTTTATCTTTGGCAGCCTCTCTTATGGGGAAATGTAGTCTTGTGCTTCCATGAGCCATAGTATTCCGCTACAGCCCGGTTCACCGGAGTCCTGCTAGCTCAACACTACTGCTCATGACACTTGACTGGCCGGCATGTGTTTCACTTCGTTCCTGTGTCTGTCCCTTCGGGGAAATGTCACGTGGTGACCTCCGGAGTCCTGCCTAGCCTGCTACAGCCCGGGTTACCGGAGTCCTGTTAGCCCAGTGCTACAGCCCAGATTCACAAGCTGCTGACCGACATGTTCGAAGTTGATTCATGTATGCCTGTCCCCATGGGTTACTGCCGCTTTGGGTTCACGACTAGCCATGTCGGCCTGGGTTCTCTGTCATATGGATGCTAGCGACACTATCATATACATGAGCCAAAAGGCGCAAATGGTCCCGGGCCATGGTAAGGCGACACCCGTGGGAATACCGTGCGTGAGGCCACAAAGTGATATGAGGTGTTACCGGCTAGATCGATGTGACTTGGAATCGGGGTCCTGACAGTGTTGGTATCAGAGCCTGACTGCCTGTAGGATTACCAAGCCAAACTGGTCGAAGTCGAGTCTAGAAATGCTTTAGTTATGTAAGGGAATTGATTGTGGAAGGGAACGTAAGTCTCTTTTTACTCCTTATACCTCATGCCCTCTGATCTGAGTCATCCTCTTCTTTTCTACGGGAATTAAGAACTAGGCCTTCTCATCTATCTATCAGGATGACGTGTTACTAATCCATAGACTTATAGGATTGTTGGATTCAAGTCTTAGTTCAGTTCCTTTTACCTCTGTATGCTCATAGCTGGCCTCAGAACCTTGATATTGTAATGTTGAGTGGTCATGCCACTATTTTGCAGGATGTCTCAAATATTTTGAGCATTCACAACCGTTATGCTGTCCGAGTCATCCCATGTTTCTAAATAGTCTGATGCATTTGCAAATCCCTTCATCCTGTTCCTGATGTCCATTTGGGCCAGATTAATCACACTAATCGGTGAGTTGAGGTACTTTGTTGCCTCGACATATATGTTGGAGCTATTACTATGACCCTAGGTGTTTTAGGGAGTCACCTAGTGATCTAGCCATGTTTTGTATCCCCAGTGTGTGATTCTGGCCATTATTCTCAAAAGCATCCCGTGATGCCATGTAGTGGTAGGTATTCTATTCATGGGTTCTTGAACCCGAGATTCACCCTACTTACCTCATGTTGATAGTGTTTGATAGTTCCTTTAGGATATTAGTAACCTTGCGACAGCCCTCGAGGTCCGTGGTATTTCTTCCTTCCAAATACCATGAACCGTTAAGGCAGAAGTTCTTTAAACCAAAATATCACAATCAGAGTACTCTTGAGGGGTTCTCCATTCATAATTGTGATTCTGTCAGTTCTACCTTTCTGCATGGGTTATCCGGAAGAAACCTGTTGAACTTGACTCGACATACTAATCCATGCATCCACAACTCAGGAAGTTATATGTTCCTTTGAGTTGTCCCTCTTTAGTTGTGCATTCGTGTTATCGATGCTTATTTTTCTTGTGGTCCGTCGAGCCGTTCTATTTCAGAATGACTAGGAGAAACAAACTCCAGTACCTCATCCATATCTAGAATTGGATCGAAGTAGTTGTATTCCGCAGATCAAAATGCCAATCCAGCTTTTGATTATGATCTACCCTGAAGTATTGCGCTCTTTATGTCAGGAATATCATAGGAATTGCACAACCTCCTATGAACTCTTGATACAGTGATACTTCTCGCCATCATCGTTCATTCCTCGGTTCCGTGCTGTCGCAACCGGAATGCCGACAAATGAATCGTGATGTGTGAAATCAATACGCCGAGCAACTCGTTGCTTGGTAGTAAATGGACAATTTCTCATTCTTAGCGTGTTGGTTATTGAACTACCATTCTAAGATTGATCATGCTACCTAGTCCATATTTCCGGGTGCACTCATCAACCAAGGAGTTAGGATTGTGACAATCCCTCGCTCCTTGATCATATCGTCTTGCCTGAAAAGCAAGATTGTTCTCGAGCTTAATAACATATCGGTGGTTCGTGATTTTCCGAAGATCTTCTCGGAAGTATTACCTGGCTGTCACCTGACCGCTATGTTGAGTTTGTGATCAAGTTGGTTTTCTTATAAATCACCCCTTCTCCAAGAATCTGTGTTGGATATCCCTGAGTTAGTTGGTTGAGCTAAACAACAATTTGGAGAGTTGGAAGATGGAAGCTTGTCTGACTTAGTTCATGTTAAGGGATATCCTGGTGTGTGTGTGTGTGTGTGTGTGTGTTGAAGATAGATGATATCTTCATCGACTGATCCCCGTGATCAGTTGTTGAACCTATTGTCTTGTCCAAACCCTGATTTGAGTATGGGCTATCGTCAAATCAAGTTAAAACCAACGATATTCGTAATGTTGTCTTACTCATGGTTGATTCCTCGAGCATACACCATTACATCTTTTGGTCTAACTAATGCTATCACCGTGTTCACATGATGGTGGAAGTCCATTGATATGGAAATTCCGATGAGTTGTTGTTGAGCCCATCAACAACATTTTGTCTCCCCCATGATTCATGTTGAACATCAACCTAGTGTTGGAAACTTTATAAGCAATGCCTTCGTGTTCCATTCATGAAGCTTATGCTTGGATGGAAGAAGTGACTTCCTCGAATTCATGTGCATTTGGTGCAAGTTGCCGCCGTGAGTTCAAGAAAGATTGTTTTTGTTTCCCCTGGCACCATCCCAAGTCAGTTATGCATGTGTGAATGTATTCTATGGTTTTGTAGATTAATTACCTCCACTCCATATGTATTCCCCAGCACACCAAGCCACTGGTTGACTTGTTCAAGGCAAAGAAGTCTACACTTGGGATCTAATCCATGGACTTGTGTAAAGACTTTGAAATCCTTGATGATGGTTCCCCACCTGAACTCGATAGTGTTTTACTATAAGACTACTACGTGGTCATGCTCGTCTTGGATAGCGTGTTCACAGGTTTGTAGCAGAACCAGCTCATGTTTTGGAACTTGCTATCGCAGTTCATTCCCCGAGAATCTCGCAACGTCATCTCGTCAAATTGTGTTGCAAACCTTCATTTTCCTTTCTAGACGGAATATCCTGACACCAACCAGATCTGAATCTCAGGAAGATATGATGGTTGGAGCATTTTCCAAGAACTATAATATTGGTCTCTCGTTAACCGGTAAAGTGGATGTCGTGGCCAACACTTCCAGCCGGAAGACCTATTATTGTAGTATCTTGATTGAAGAAAGTTGGCCACCTTCCCATGAGGATTTCGTAGGATTTACCTCCGTAGTTAATCCTTACGGATTCTTGTGCTTCCGAAGTCCGATCTTTTACTTGATGTTCTATATATCAAACCATATCTATGATTGGGATACACTAGCACATCAAGGAGAACATTAGAAGCGGAGTGTTATATGTCTCTCAGTCGATCATCCAGATTTTGTTCCCTTGGCCTCGCTAAGGTGAAATCTGAGAAATTGTTATCTTCCTTTGCATCTGCATCACCCATCACCATTCATCATGGTGGTATGTTGTGTTGCCAGGATCCTTGACACGGATATTGGTAAAACCTTGATGAATATGGAGATGCTCAAGTTCTTGAGGGCATGCGCAAGCACCAGATTTTACCGTTGGCGTTAACTGGGATTTGCTTCCAGTTTCCTCGGTTATGTTATAACCTTTTCAAACAGTGGACTCACTCTCGACTGTTGAGTTCTTCCCCAGTTACCAGAATCATTCCCAACATTTGCATTCTGTTCCCAGCTTGCACCTCACTAGTTGTTGTTCAGGATCATCCTCAAAAGTGGACTTACCATGGGTCCCATCCATTTCCGATGATAAGAAAAAATCATCCATTGCGTTGTCTTCAATAAGATAGTCCACATCATCCATTCTAGTTGGAGTATGCCATTCTTCGAACTTCTTCAAACGGTCGTTTGTGATTGCCTTAGGCTGGTATAGAGAGTTTCAATGATCTTTATATCAAAAGTAATTCTTTTTGCCACTTAAGGGAAAATCCCACGGGTCATCTCCCCTAAGGTGCCCCATTTTGGAATCATGGCAATTATTTCATCGCTATCTTGAAATCATGCACCATCCTTTTCAACGTGGAATTTTTGCCTACCTAGTAGAACCTTGTCATCTACCTTCTTTTCCATCACTCCTGATCTGTGTTTCATGTCACAGCTCAAGAGATGTTCTAACGTCTCACTCCATGAGTTGATCTTGAGTGCTCGATCTTCGGGGAGATCGTTTCCTGTAGAGTTTCCTTTTGTCATCATCGTGTTGGATGAAGATCTCGAAAGCAAAGACGTCAAGATCAATAGAAGCAATGAATCAACATCTTCGAGAAGGGAAAGTGGATCATGAGATCGTGTTAGCTTGTGTCCTCTCTTTCTACTTACCTCACGTCTTGAATCTCAGGACGAGATTCTTGTTTAGTGGGGGTGAGTTGTCACACCCCTAGAACTTGATTGCAAATAGTTGCACAAGCATCCATGCATCATGTCTAAATTTCTATGAAAGTTGAAATGGGGATTGTCGAAACCCTAGCACCAAATGAATTTAACTAGGCTCAGTAAAAAAATATTTTCAGAGATTCCAAATTATCTTTTGAAAATGTTCATGATTTTTGATAAAGGTGAAAACCTCTGCCAAAAATGATGAATATATTTCCTCGACATTCTGGATCTTTGAATTAACTCATATCGTATTTGAATTGGAGCATTTAAATCCTATAAATATTTTTAAATGCTCTAATAACTCTGAAACTAGTTTTGGGTTGTTGGAAATAATCCGAACACTACCTACAATTATTTTCAGGATTTTACAAAGTGGATTAGTATTTTTACTAATTCAAAATAGAATAAAAGAAATAGAAAACTGAAATAAAAGAGAGAAAAGGAATCGTACCTGGCCTCACCTGTGCAGCCCATCAACCGGCCCAACACTGGGCAAAGCCAGCCCAGCCCACCAGGGGATCCTCCTGTCATCTTCCTCCCCTCGCCCCAAAGCTGCTGCTATCGCCGCGAGAGAGCGCCCGCGCTGGCCGCAGGCTCCAGCTCCTGCTTGCCACCTCCCGCCTTTCCCTCGTGCCTGGAGACGCCCAGAGACCCCTGACCTCTCTCTCCCTCGCCCGCAACCTCTCCCCTCTCCTCTGCTCCCTCCCTCTCGCTCGAACCGAACGCGTCCATCGCCGCCGTCCAAAGCCACCGCGTCCACAGCCACCTACTCGCCTCTCCGAGCTGTTCCCGAGGTCCGCCGCGACTCCCTCTTCCTCATCACCGACTCACGCGACGCCGGAAGCCCCGCATCGTCTCCCCCAACCTCGTCTTGAAGCTTCGGCCGCCGGAGATCCCCTCGCCGCCCCGCTTCGCTCCGGTTCCTTCCCGAGCTTGCTGTTGGCCTCGTCGCAACCGCACTGAGCTCCTGCCCCTGCTCCCCTTCCCCGCTCCCTCTCTTGCACGCCATAGCTGCTGCACTGCGCTCACTCGTACGCGCTGCCGCCTGCCCTCGTTGCCGGCGTGCTCTTGGCCAACTAATGGACCGACCGTCGTGCCCAACCTGCTCGCCGTGCTGCGTAGAGCCCGTAGGTGCCACGCTCGCGCCGCTACAGCCACCACAACCGCATCGCCGCGCACACCCGAACGCCGGCCGCCGCGGCCGAGCTCCTCGCTGTCGTCTCCGGCCTCCCCAGCCCCTACAACCACCACTGTTGGACGCGCCGCATCGCGGCCGTTCCAACGAGCCCAACCCCGCCTCCTCTCGTCGCCGGAATCGCCCGGACGAGGAGCGCCGCCGCGTCCTGTTTAGCGCCGGCGGCTAATCGTCGGTTAGCCGACGTGGCCGTCATTAGATTAGGGGCTAACCAACCTCTGGATTAACATTTAGACACTAACAGTGGGACCCACTTAGTTGGGATTACCGGCTAACCAAAATAGTTAGATTAATTAATAAATCTGTGGACCCACGCGTCAGCATTGACTTGCTGACATGGCCGTTGACCTGGTCCCACCTGCCAGCCACACAACACAGCCCTGGGTCACTGACCAGTGGACCCCACTGGTCAGGTTTGACCCTGGTCAGCCACAGTTGACTTGCTGACGTCATGCTTACTCAATGCTGACGCGGTATTCGTTTTCTGGAATTAAAATAAATCAGAAATGATTTATAAATTTCAGAAAATGCTCTAAACTTCTAAAATTCATAGAAATTCAACCGTAACTCCAAATGAAATTAATTATATATGAAAAATTATCAAAAAAATTCAAGGAATCTGTTTATGGCATTTTCATGCATGTTAGAACAACTTATGGCTGCTGATTAGGCCAATTCATATAAATGGAATTTAAACTCTCACATATGGAGTTTGAATTTGAACCTAGGGTTCAAACCAACTCCATTTAACATGTTGCTAGTTGCATTAGCTCAAACCACAGCATATTGACATGTCATGATCATGCATCATATTGTGCATTGCATTGATTGTGTTTCTTTCTCTGTTGCTGGTATTTGTCCCCTCTCGATAGATGTGGTTTCGACGATGAGATCGATGACACCGATGAAGAACTATGTTATCTTTAGGAGTGCCAGGCAAGCAAAATCTCCTTGTTCATTCTGATACAATCCCACTCTCCCGCTCCTGCTCTCTTTTACTGCATTAGGACAACACGATTCCTCTGTTACTTGCTGCGGTAGTTGAACCCCTTATCCTCTGCATGACCTGTCATTGCCACAGTAAATAGATGAAACCCACTAGCATGAGTAGGAGTTGTTTGAGCCCTGATGTGCCTACTCATTCATGCTTGTTTGTCATGCCTGCTACTGCTTAGAGTTGAGTCAGGTCTGATTCATCGGGGATGAATCGGAGGTGTGTAAACATGTTCTACTGTTGAGAGCAAAGTGTGTGAACATGATTTGGTAAAGGTAGCGGTGAGAGGCCATGTAGGAGTACATGGTGGGTTGTCTCATTGAAGCCGTCCTTAGGATCTGAGTTCTATGTTTGTGATCCATGAAATAGTTACTACCACGCATTGGGCCCGAAACCAATGGACCCTCTCGGCTTCTTGATCACCCTTGTCCTCTGTCCAGGAGTTGCAACTAGTTTCTGGTGCTTATAGGATATGTGTTGGCGGCCGTGCGTAGCGCTGACCCTAGGGGTGGGCTATGATGCGGTAGATACACCGTGGCACGGTGTACCGGGCGCCCGTTTGGTGTCTCGGGAACCCTGTTCACATCGTTCGGGGCCGTATGTGGAAACCTCGGCCGGACTCCCTGTGGATGGAACCTGGATAGGCGATAAACCTGGACTAGAGACTTGAGTGTTTAAGTAGGCCGTGGCCGACACCCTCGTTGGGCTTCCGCTTGAAGGTTGCCGAGTACATGTCATGTAAACGACGATAAGTGGTGAGAGCGTGTGTGAAGAAGTACACCCCTGCAGGGTTAACATCATCTATTCGAATAGCCGTGTCCGCGGTAATGGGCTTCTGGGTTGCCTATAACAGTTCATAGACAAGTGAAAGTGGATACTCTAAAACTCGCAAGATAAGTGTGAGTGCTATGGATGGCCTTCTCGTACGGAGACGGGAGCGGATCCATAGTGGTGTATTGAATGGTGAATATGTGGACTCGTGTGTGCCACCTCAAAAGAGTTGCTTGCAATCGTAGTTCAGGTTAGCCACTGAGTCAAAGCTGGCTTGCTGCAGTCAAACTCCACCACCCCCCCTTCTTGATACCGATGCATATGTAGCTAGTTCTGATATAAGTCTTGCTGAGTACCTTTGTACTCACGTTTCCTTAATTTATGTTTTGCAGAGAGACTTCAGTATCGCTAGTAGTTCCGCGTGGACTTTGACGTTTAGCTTGATACCTCAGCTACGATCTTGTGTCCTTGGCAGGATCTGGTAGATAGTGAGGCTTCTTAGCCTTTTTAATTTGTAGATGTCTGTACTCAGACATGTTAAGCTTCCGCATGTGCTTTGCATTGTATGCTATGATTGTTGGGTCATGAGACCCATGTTTGTAATATCTCGCTCCTTGGAGCCTAATGAATAAATACTTGAGTTGTAGAGTTATGTTGTGATGCCATGTTGTATTTACACATATCGAGCATATTGTGTGTATGATTGAAATGCTTGGTATGTGTGGGATCCGACAATCTAGTTGTTTATCTTTGGTAGCCTCTCTTATGGGGAAATGTAGTCTTGTGCTTCCATGAGCCATAGTAGTCCGCTACAGCCCGGTTCACCGGAGTCCTGCTAGCCCAGCACTACTGCTCATGACACTTGACTGGCCGGCATGTGTTTCACTTCGTTCGTGTGTCTGTCCCTTCGGGAAAATTTCACGCGGTGACCTCCGGAGTCCTGCCTTGCCTGCTATAGCCCGGGTTACTGGAGTCCTGTTAGCCCAGTGCTACAGCCCGGATTCACACGCTGCTGACCGACATGTTTGAAGTTGATTCATGTATGCCTGTCCCCATGGGTTAGTGCCGCTTTGGGTTCACGACTAGCCATGTCGGCCCGGGTTCTCTGTCATATGGATGCTAGCGACACTATCATATACGTGAGCCAAAAGGCGCAAACGGTCCCGGGCCATGGTAAGGTGACACCCGTGGGAATACCGTGCGTGAGGCCACAAATTGATATGAGGTGTTACCGGCTAGATTGATGTGACTTGGAATCGGGGTCCTGACAATTAGTAGCGCGTTCTAGAGTCAAGTGCTACAAATAGGGGTTTAGTAGTAGCATGTTTGGTTGAACCGTGCCGTTGTTATGGCCAGCCCGGGCCCAGCTGCCCGTCCCCACTTAGCAGTAGTGAAAGTGCAACTAATCCCCGGGTGGTTTTGGTAATTCATAACAACATATAGCTCATTGAACTAATATCCATTCGAGTTATATATTTCAGGAAGTTTAAAGAATGGCATGGCATGGACTAGAGATGTGGACCCCTCAAAATGCTAAGGACATACATTGGCAAAAGCTCAAGACTCTTCATCTCTGTTTTTGTGATCCAAGATCACATTGAGTCCATAGGAAAGCCAATACTACTAAAAGGGGATGAGTTATTGCTTAATGGCTTGCTTGCTCAAATGCTTAGTGATATTGCTCCAAATCCCTCAACCAATTTCTCCATCCAAATATTGTCCAAAACCTAAACTCCAACTCAGCCCCACTGATTCTTTCTACCCGGAGCCACCGAGTTCATATGACATAGCCACAACCAGAAACCTAACAATTCAGTCTCACCGATACGGATATTGGTCTCACCCAGATGGCCTTGCCAGCGCTCTATGACGTGTTGCATTTATTTTGGTCTCAGGGAGTTTATGCAATCGGTCTCACCGAGTTGAGTCAAATGTGCGTAACGTTGGATTTTGTGTGGAGGCTATATATACCCCTCCACCCCCTTCTCCATTTGTGAGAGAGCCATCAAAACGTGCCTACAGTTCCACTACTCATTTTCTAAGAGAGAACCACCTACTCATGTGTTGAGATCAAGACATTCCATTCCTACCACAAGATTCTTGATTTCTAGGCTTCCCCAAGTTGCTTTCCACTCAAATCTTCTTTCCACCATACCCAAATCTGTGAGAGAGAGTTGAGTGTTGCGGAGACTATCATTTGAAGCACAAGATCAAGGAGTTCATCATCAACACACCATCCATTACCTTTTGGAGAATGGTGTCTCCTAGATTGGTTAGGTGTCGCTTGGGAGCCTCCGTCAAGTTGTGGAGTTGAACCAAGAAGTTTGTAAGGGCAAGGAGATCGCCTACTTCGTGAAGCTCTACTCGAGTAAGTCAAGTCCTTTGTGGGCGATGGCCATGGTGGGATAGACAATATTGCTTCTTCGTGGACTCTTTGTGGGTGGAGCCATCCATGGACTCGCACAGTCGTTACCCTTCGTGGGTTGAAGTCTCCATCAAGGTGGACGTACGATAACACTACTTATCGGAACCATGCCAAAAATCTCCGTGTCTCCATTGCGTTTTCCTTCTCCAAATCCTTCCCTTTACCTTCATATGTAATATTTTACTTTTGTTGCTACACTCTTACAATTGCATGTGTAGGTTGATTGCTTGACTTATGCTAGTTGCTAAAATCTACCCATAACTAAAATTAGGAAAGGGATATATTTTTATTTGGTCAAGTAGTCTAATCACACCCCCCCTCTCAACATAATTTCGATCATACAAGTGGTATTAGAGATTTGGTCTCCATTGACCTTGATTTCCATAGCTTTGGTGATCATAGCCTTGCACTACAAAAATATACACTTACGTGATGATACGTGTTTGTCATAGTAGGTCATGTTTTTTTTCATGCATGTACATCCATGGCGATTTTATGACATAATCAAGATAGTCATACCTGTGCTGTCGTAGAAGTGTTCCATGACATTACCAAAATTATCGTCACGGAAGTGTCCACTTCCATGACGATAAATCGCGTGTCATAGAAATGCTTTCGTCAAGGGTGACCGACACGTGGCATCCACCGTAACGGAATGCCGTCAAGCTATCGGGTCCGGTTTGGATCCGATAACCCGTTAACAGCCCCGACCAATGGGGATTTTCCACGTGTAAAATCATCATTGGCTGGAGGAAACACGTGTTGGCTCACCGTTGGGACAGATGTCATCCACTCATTGGACCCATGGCGCCTATGATATGTCGACACGTGGCACGGCCCAAGAGAGGCCCATTCTTGTGAAAAGGCCGGCTCATTTGACTTGGTCAAAAGGTGGCGGGCCGACCCACGGAAAGCCTGTTAACGGTCTGTTCGCATATAGCCCATTTATAGCCCGCTAACCCAGGACCCGTTAGGACCTCTCCGAATTAGGCCCAGTACCGTCATCTGGGCCGTCCAATATGATTCCATCCCATTTAAATTCCGGCCCATGTATGGCCCATGACGTCTTTTAGCCCATATGAGGCCCTTTGTAACTCTTGGCCCATTAACGGTCCGTGGTGAAACTGGCCCGTAATGAACGGTGTATCACTTCATACCCATTAACGGCCCATTATTCCATTGGGCCGTTTCCAGCCCAGGTTATCTTTTGTCCTTCTCAGGGCCCATTTATTCTTGGGCTCATTTCCAGCATTCAGTTACTTACGGCCCGTTACTGTCATTTTCTGCTTGTGGGCCAAATTCAGCCTGTCGTTATAGTCGCCCCGTTTGTGGCCCGTTAATACGTCGAGCCGTTTTCATGTCAAAAAACCCGTTGGGCTGTTTTCCTAGAGTTATCAAATACGACCTATTAACGGCCCATTATTGTCCACGAATACTACATACTACAGCCCATGATTGGCGAAATGATGATACGATCCGTAGAAGGCCCATGGATCGCACGACCCGTAGAAGGCCCATGGATCATACGGCCCGTAGAAGGCCCATGGATTGTACGGCCCATAGAAGGCCCATGGATCATATGGCCCGCAGGAGGCCCATGGTTACAACAGTCCGTGTGTTGCCATGATTATTTTGGCCTAGTTTCCAAGAATAGGTTATTGTGGCCACTAGAAAAACACAGAAAAAGAACTACAGTGACTACAAGCAAACAACTAAACAAGACAATAAGGAAATAAATAAGCAAGCAATTAACGCTAGCCTATTACCGCTATTACACATATTACATCCACTGGGCATCAAAGTTCGCTACCAGTGCAAATATAGGGAACAAAGCAGCATATTACATACACTGGCCGTCAAAATTGGCCACCAGTGCAAATAAACGCGGCAGCAAAACAAGAGCATAACTGAAACAACTTCAGAAGAGCTCAAGAAACGTTATCCTGGGTATCCACCATGCTGGCAATAAGCTTAGCAAGCTTATTAGCTTTGTCCTGTTTGACGCTAAAATCCTCCAACGCTTGCTGTTGCACCAGAAAGTATGCATCTGAATGCTCCAGGGACTTCCGCAGTCCTTCCGCTTCTTGTCACAGCACAGCTGATCGATGTATTTCAGCTTGTAGTTGAGACTCAAGAAACCGAACTGATTCAGACAGTGAGTTTGAATAGCTTGTGCAAGCGGTAGTGGCCAGTAACTCGAACACTAAACCAAGACAGGACTTTGGGGTTGTCTCACTGTCTTCGAGATAGTCTTCCTTAGCTGTTTTATCAGCTTTGTTAGAGACCAACAAGGATGTGTCACTATCCTGAACCTTATCTGCATTACTTCCTTTACCATTGCTTAATAAGGCACTCTTCCCCAATATTCTGTCAGCATTCTAAAAGAAGAAACAAGCAGACACATAACATGTTTAGCATGTACTAGTATATGAAACTCATTTCGGTGAACCAGTTCATTAGTAAGGTGGACATGATTAAACTACCAAGTCTTATATTGCCAAGTACTAGTACATAATAAAAGTATCAAACAAACATATATCTATGTCCTATGGTCACTACATTGTCTTCCCAAATCAAAATAGAGACACGGTTCAAATCATATCAGTTCAAGACAAAGCAGTAGTGAAAGAATACAAAGCGTGGGAAACTACACGGCACAACAAGATTTCAGATGGGTACCACGGGTCTACATGTACAACAACACTATTGGCTCTGTTGTGATGCTAGGAATGTGCATGATATGGGAAGTCAACTGTATACACAATTGAAAGTGAAATCAACAGAGCTATTGATAATATCAAACCTGTTAAAGAAACATGCGTGAACATACCTGCTGTGCCATTGGAGTTTCGATTGGATCCTTCAATTTAAAAATAAGTTTGTATGAGTAAATACAGTGATACAAGAGCAAAGGAGTATGCACGATAGCAATCATAGTTAAAAAAACGCGCCTAAGCGAGCGCTTAAGCGCGCCTAGGCTCTAGGCGTTGGCAAAACGCATTGCGCATAACTACGCTTAATCTATGCATAACTGCGCATAAGCATGCGCTTTGGTCAGTAAAGCGTAAGGCGGTGGCAAAATGCACAATTAACGCCTAGCACTTTTTTGAAATATGATAGCAATGGAATCTTAAATTAGAACAGTTGTTCTTCAGGTTTAGGCACTTGTTCTACATGAACAGAGTATAGTAAGACGCAAGAATATAGTACTTAAAAATAGAAAATGAGCTCATAGACCTTACCACATTCTTGGCTTGGGATCAGTACAGAACAAGGCATTCCCAGTCATCGTCCAGTAAATGTGTCTCAGGAGAACGTAAGGGAATTTGATGAGTTTCTTTGCTAGTGAAGTACGTTTTCTTTAGGTAATTCCAATACTGCCACCAAGCATTCTTGAAGATAGCAGAGGTATTAGCACATGTTACCTCATCCTGAGTTTCCAAATTGGTCCTTCTCTACAGAGAAAAATGGGAAAATTTGTTGTATTATAACCATCATGGAGGTAGGATGTATGGGACAAAGCAAAGTAATTGCCATGAATAACATTAATTACACATAACTCCTGGACAAACACCTGCAACTGGCATTTTCCTTCATCTTGAGTATAATATTTCCAAGATGGGAAGATACGCACATACGATTTAACAACATCGAATGCGATAGATGCTATGCTGGTTGTGCTTCCTCCACAGGAATAGGCATACTAACTAGTGGAGTTGGGGTTCGCCGTGGTAGTACTGGCCCTTTGGGCGCTGGAGCTGCCTTACTAACTTCTCTTGTTTGGGAGCATTGTGGTGGAGATGGTGCTGTGTCAACAGGAACTGGGTTACTATCTTCTAGGGTTGGGGTTAGATTGGGTGAAACTGGTTCTCTGTCCATCGCAGTAGGGGTACAATCTGCGAGAGTTTGGGTTATGTGTGGTAGGCCGGTTCTCGTGCATGTAGAACCGGGGTGCTATCTCCACTAAGAGGTAGCACTGTTTTATTTGAAGACCTGATACGTCCATTTTGCATCATGCTTTTATATTGATATTTATTGCATTATGGGCTGTTATTACACATTATGTCACAATACTTATGCCTATTCTCTCTTATTTTACAAGGTTTACATAAAGAGGGAGAATGCCGTCAGTTGGGATTCTGGGCTGGAAAAGGAGCAAATATTAGAGACCTATTCTGCACAGCTCCAAAAGTTCTGAAACTTCACGGAAGATGTTTTCAGAATATATAAAAAATACCGAGCGCAAGAAGTTCACCAGGGGGGCCACACCCTGCCCACGAGGGTGGGGGGCGCGCCTACCCCTCTGGGCGCGCCCCCTACCTCGTGGGCCCCCTGGTGGCCCTCCGATGGCCATCTTCTTCTATATGGAGTCTTTCGACGAGGAAAAAATCATAAGCCATCTCCTCGGACGAAACTCCGCCGCCACGAGGCGGAACCTTGGCGGATCCAATCTAGGGCTCCGGCAGAGCTGTTCTGCCGGGGAAACTTCCCTCCGGGAGGGGGAAATCATCGCCATCGTCATCACCAATGCTCCTCTCATCGGGAGAGGGCAATCTCCATCAACATCTTCACCAACACCATCTCCTCTCAAAACCCTAGTTCATCTCTTGTATCCAATTCTTGTCTCCAAGTCCGGGATTGGTACTAGTAGGTTGCTAGTAGTGTTAATTACTCCTTGTAGTTGATGCTAGTTGGTTTATTTGGTGGAAGATCATATGTTCAGATCCTATATGCATATTAATACCCCTCTGATTATGAACATGATTATGCTTTGTGAGTAGTTACGTTTGTTCCTGAGGACATGGGAGAAGTCTTGCTATTAGTAGTCATGTGAATTTGGTATTCGTTCGATATTTTGATGAGATGTATGTTGTCTCTCCTCTAGTGGTGTTATGTGAACGTCGACTACATAACACTTCACCATTATTTGGGCCTAGAGGAAGGCATTGGGAAGTAATAAGTAGATGATGGGTTGCTAGAGTGACAGAAGCTTAAACCCTAGTTTATGCGTTGCTTCGTAAGGGGCTGATTTGGATCCATATGTTTCATGCTATGGTTAGGTTTACCTTAATACTTTTGTTGTAGTTGCGGATGCTTGCAATAGAGGTTAATCATAAGTGGGATGCTTGTCCAAGTAAGGACAGTACCCAAGCACCGGTCCACCCACATACCAAATTATCAAAGTACCGAACGTGAATCATATGAACGTGATGAAAACTAGCTTGACGATATTCCCATGTGTCCTCGGGAGCGCTTTTCTCTATATAAGAGTTTGTCCAGGCTTGTCCTTTGCTACAAAAAGGATTGGGCCACCTTGCTGCACTTTATTTACTTTTGTTACTTGTTGCTCGTTACAAATTATCCTATCACAAAACTATATGTTACCACTTATTTTAGTACTTGCAGAGAATACCTTGCTGGAAACCGCTTATCATTTCCTTATGCTCCTCATTGGGTTCGACACTCTTACTTATCGAAAGGACTACGATAGATCCCCTATACTTGCGGGTCATCAAGACTCTTTTCTGGCGCCATTGCCGGGGAGTGAAGCGCCTTTGGTAGGTGGAATTTGGTAAGGAAAATTTATATAGTGTGCTGAAATTTACTGTCACGTGTTACTATGGAAAGTAATCCTCTATGGGGCTTGTTCGGGGTATCTTCACCCCGACCAGTAGAGCAAAGAGTTGCTCCTCAACCTATTGAACCTACTGAAAATGAAAATGTCTGCTTTGAAATTCCTTCGGGTATGATAGAAAAACTGCTAGCTAATCCTTTTGCAGGAGACGGAACAACGCATCCCGATGAGCACCTAATATATGTGGATGAAGTTTGTGGATTATTTAAGCTTGCAGGTGTACCCGAAGATGTTATTAAGAAGAAGGTCTTCCATTTATCTTTGAAGGAAGATGCATTGACATAGTATAGGCCATGTGATGATACGGGGTCATGGAACTACAAACGATTGAAATTGGAATTTCATCAGAAGTTTTATCCTATGCATCTTGTTCATCGTGATCGCAATTATATATATAATTTTTGGCCTCGCGAAGGAGAAAGCATCGCTCAAGCTTGGGGGAGGCTTAACTCAATGTTACATTCATGCCCCAATCATGAGCTCTCAAGAGAGATGATTATTCAAAATTTATATTCTCGGCTTTCTGATAACAATCGCACCATGCTCGATACTTCTTGTGTTGGCTCTTTTATGACGAAGACTATTGAATTCAAATGGGATTTATTGGAAAGAATTAAACGCAACTCTGAAGATTGGGACCTCGACGAAGGTAAGGAGTCAGGTATGACACCTAAGTTTGATTGTGTTAAATCTTTTATGGATACCGATGTTTTCCGTAAATTTAGCACTAAATATGGACTTGACTCTGAGATAGTAGCTTCTTTATGTGAATCTTTTGCTACTCATGTTGATCTCCCTAGGGAGAAGTGGTTTAAATATCATCCTCCCATAGAAGTAAAAGTAGCTGTACCTATTAAAGTTGAAGAAAAGAATATCACTTATAATGATCATATTGTTCCTACTTCTTATGTTAAGAAACCACCTTTTCCTGTTAGGATAAAAGATCATGCTAAAGCTTCAACTGTGGTTCGTAAAAGCAATATTAGAACTTATACACGTCCTGAACAAGTTAAAGTTGAACCTAATATTGCTATTGTTAAAGATCTCTTGTCTGATAATATTGATGGGCATGTTATTCATTTCCGTGATGAGACTGCTAGAATTGCTAAACCTCGTGCTAAAGATAAACCTAGATCTTTGGTAGGCATGCATGTTATTTCTGTTAAAATAGGAGATCATTGTTATCATGGCTTATGTGATATGGGTGCCAGTGCTAGTGTTATACCTCATGACTTATACAAAGAAATTATGCATGATATTGCACCTGCTGAGATATAAGATATTGATGTCACAATTAAACTTGCCAATAGAGATACTATTTCACCAATTGGAATTGTTAGAGATGTTGAAGTCTTGTGTGGGAAAACTAAATATCCTGCTGATTTTCTTGTTCTTGGTTCCCCACAAGATAGCTTTTGTCCCATTATATTTGGTAGACCATTCTTAAGCACTGTTAATGCTAAGATAGATTGCAAAAAGGATGTTGTTACTATCGGTTTAGATGATATGTCTCATGAATTTAATTTCTCTAAATTTAGTAGACAACACCGTGAAGAAGAATTACCTAGTAAGGATGAAATTATTGGTCTTGCTTCTATTGCCGCACCTCCTAGTGATCCTTTAGAACAATATTTGCTAGACCATGAAAATGATATGTTTATGAATGAAAGAAGGGAAATAGATGAAGTATTCTTTAAACATGAACCTATTCTGAAACACAATTTGCCTGTTGAAATCCTAGGGATCCTCCTCCACCCAAGGGTGATCCCGTGTTTGAGCTTAAACCGTTGCCTGATACTCTTAAATATGCTTATCTTGATGAGAAAAATATATATCCTGTTATTATTACTGCTAACCTTTCAGAGCATGAGGAAGAGAGATTATTGAAAACTCTGAAGAACCACCATGCTGCTATTGGGTATACTCTTGATGATCTTAAGGGCATTAGTCCCACTCTATGTCAACATAAAATAAATTTGGAAGAAGATGCTAAACCAGTTCGTGATCATCAACGACGACTGAATCCTAAAATCAAAGAAGTGGTAAGAAAGGAAATACTAAAGCTCCTTGAGGCAGGTATAATCTATCCCGTTGCTGATAGTCAGTGGGTAAGCCCTGTCCAGTGTGTCCCTAAGAAGGGGCGTATTAGTGTCGTTCCTAATGATAACCTCAAAGAATTATTACAGATTATAGGATGGTAATTGATTTCCGCAAATTAAATAAGGCCACTAAAAAGGATCATTACCCCTTACCTTTCATCGATCAAATTCTAGAAAGATTATCCAAACATACACATTTTTGCTTTCAAGATGGTTATTCTGGTTTCTCTCAAATACCTATGTCAGCCAAGGATCAATCAAAGACTACATTTACTTGCCCTTTTGGTACTTTTGCTTATAGACGTATGCCTTTTGGTTTATGTAATGCACCTGCTACCTTTCAAAGATGCATGATGGCTATATTCTCTGACTTTTGTGAAAAGATTTGTGAGGTTTTCATGGACGATTTCTTTGTCAATGGATCTTCTTTTGATGATTGCTTGAGCAACCTTGATCGAGTTTTGCAGAGATGTGAAGAAATAATCTTGTCTTGAATTGGGAAAAGTGCCACTTTATGGTTAATGAAGGTATTGTCTTGGGGCATAAAGTTTCTGAAAGAGGTATTGAAGTTGATAAAGCCAAGGTTGATGCTATTGAAAAGATGCCATTCCCCAAGGAAATCAAAGGTATAAGAAGTTTCCTTGGTCACGCCGGATTTTATAGGAGGTTCATTAAGGACTTCTCAAAAATTTCTCGGCCTCTGACTAATTTATTACAAAAAGATATACCATTTGTCTTTGATGATGATTGTGTAGAAGCATTTGAAATACTTAAGAAAGCATTGATCTCTGCACCTATTGTTCAGCCACCTGATTGGAATTTACCCTTTGAAATTATGTGTGATGCTAGTGATTATGTTGTAGGTGTTGTTCTAGGGCAAAGAGTTGATAAGAAATTAAATGTTATTCAATATGCTAGTAAACCCTAGACAATGCTCAAAGAAATTATGCTACTACTGAAAAAGAATTCTTAGCAGTTGTATTTGCTTGTGATAAGTTCAGACCTTATATTGTTGATTCTAAAGTAACTATTCACACTGATCATGCTGCTATTAAATATCTTATGGAAAAGAAAGATGCTAAACCTAGACTTATTAGATGGGTTCTCTTGCTACAAGAATTTGACTTACATATTGTTGATAGAAAGGGAGCTGAGAACCCCGTTGCAGACAACTTGTCTAGGTTAGAAAATGTGCTTGATGACCCACTACCTATTGATGATAGCTTTCCTGATGAGCAATTAAATGTCATAAATGCTTCTCATACTGCTCCATGGTATGCTGATTATGCTAATTACATTGTTGCCAAATTCATACCACCTAGTTTCACATACCAGCAAAAGAAAAAGTTCTTCTATGATTTGAGGCATTACTTTTGGGATGACCCACATCTTTATAAAGAAGGAGTAGATGGTGTTATTAGACGTCGTGTACCTGAGCATGAACAGGAACAGATCCTACGCAAGTGTCACTCCGAAGCTTATGGAGGACACCATGCTGGAGATAGAACTGCACATAAGGTATTGCAATCTGGTTTTTATTGGCCTACTCTCTTCAAGGATGCCCGTAAGTTTGTCTTATCTTGTGATGAATGTCAAAGAATTGGTAATATTAGTAGACGTCAAGAAATGCCTATGAACTATTCACTCGTTATTGAACCATTTGATGTTTGGGGCTTTGACTATATGGGACCTTTTCCTGCCTCTAATGGATATACACATATTTTAGTTGTTGTTGATTACGTTACTAAGTGGGTAGAAGCTATTCCAACTAGTAGTGTTGATCATAACACTTCTATTAAAATGCTTAAAAAGGTTATTTTTCCAAGATTTGGAGTCCCTAGATATTTAATGACTGATGGTGGTTCACATTTTATTCATGGTGCTTTCCGTAAAATGCTTGCTAAGTATGATGTTAATCATAGAATTGCATCCCTTATCACCCTCAGTCTAGTGGTCAAGTAGAATTGAGTAATAGAGAACTCAAATTAATTTTGCAAAAGACTGTCAATAGGTCTAGAAAGAATTGGTCCAAGAAACTTGATGACACATTATGGGCCTATAGAACTGCATATAAAAATCCTATGGGTATGTCTCCGTATAAAATGGTTTATGGAAAAGCATGTCACTTACCTCTCGAACTAGAACACAAGGCATATTGGGCTATTAAAGAGCTCAATTATGATTTTAAACTTGCCGGTGAGAAGAGGTTATTTGATATTAGCTCACTCGATGAATGGAGAACCCAAGCCTACGAAAATGCCAAGTTGTTTAAAGAAAAAGTTAAAAGATGGCATGATAAAAGGATACGAAAACTTGAGTTTAATGTAGGTGATTATGTATTGCTATACAACTCTTGTTTAAGATTTTTTGCAGGAAAACTTCTCTCTAAATGGGAAGGTCCTTACGTTATCGAGGAGGTCTATTGTTCCGGTGCCATAAAAATGAACAACTTCGAAGGCACAAATCCGAAGGTGGTGAACGGTCAAAGAATCAAACATTATATCTCAGGTAATCCCATAAATGTTGAAACCAATGTTATTGAAACCGTAACCCCGGAGGAATACATAAGGGACACTTTTCGGAATGTTTCAGACTCCGAAAAGGAATAGGTATGTGGTATGGTAAGTAAACCGACTCCAAAACAGTTTTAAGGCAATATTTCTTTGTTTTGGAATATTTAGAAAAATAGAAAAATAAGAAGTAGTCCGGGAAGGACACGAGGGCTCCACGAGGGTGGAGGGCGCGCCCCCTACCTCGTGGGCACCTCGTGCGCTTTCCGGACTCCGTTTTCTTACACGACACATATTTTGGTCGGTAAAAATTCATTATATAATCTCCCGGGGGTTTTGACTCCTGTATCACGCAAATATTCTCTGTTTTTGTTTCGAGCTGTCCTGCTGCAGATTAGAGCAACATGTCGTCCCAGGATTCGGAAGGAGAAAGCTATGTGGCTGATTACCTTGCAGATCCTAAGGTCTATGGGGATGTGGAGCATTGTGGTTGGACTACGGAAGAAGAAGAGGACTATGAACCCAAGGGAAGGGAGGAGATGAGCTCAGAAGAAGACGAAGTCCCATTACCTCAACCTGGGGACATGCATGTGGAGTTCAAAAAGTCAAGCCTCCCGGATAGAGTAAAGAAACCTAAGATCGAGTTTATCCCTTTTCGCCTCTTGCAGGAAAACAAGCAGGAACTATGCAAAAAGATATTGAGCCTGGAGCAGGAGATCGATGACCTAAGGGACCAAAACTCTGTCCTCAAGCGTAAATTAAGGAAGAAACCTACGCCATCAACAAAACCATCACCTTCTCCACCAAAAAAGAAGAATTGAGTATCTGGTATGGGCACTCCCCTTGGCAACTGCCAAGCTTGGGGGAGTGCCCCGGTATTGTATCATCATCACTTTTATCTTTACCCTTTTTCTTAGTTCGATCCTTTTGGTAATATCTTGATCTAGTAGAATAAAGTTTATGGCATCATCTAGTTTTGAGTCTTGCTTTATGATCCCTCTATGTAATCGAGTCCGTGAGCTATATATAATAAAGATTAGTGTCGAGTCAAGGGCTTGATTGTTTTGCCATGATCCTAATTGAATAAAAGAAAAGAGAAATAAATAAAAAAGGGAAACAAAGGGATCATATGGATCTTATGGAGAGTAATGAGCTCACATAGAAAAAGTATGATGAATAAAAGTTGTTGAGAATTGACAAACATAGTTTTGGTCATCGTTGAAATTAATAGGAAGTAATAAAGAAAGAGAGGTCTTCACATATAAATATATTATCTTGGACATCTTTTATGATTGTGAGCACTCATTATAATATGACATGCTAAAGAGTTGATGTTGGACATGGAAGACAGCATAATGGGTTATGTTTTCTTACATCTGAGATAAATTATATTGTCATGGATCATCCAACATGGTTGAGCTTGCCTTTCCCCCTCATGCTAGCCATTCATCGCACCAAGTAGAGATACTACTTGTGCTTCCAAATACCCTTAAACCAGTTTTGCCATGAGAGTCCACCATACCTACCTATGGATCGAGTAAGATCCTCCAAGTAAGTTGTCATCGGTGCAAGCAATAAAAATTGCTCTCTAAATATGTATGACTTATTAGTGTGGGAGAAAATAAGCTTTATATGATCGTGTGATATGGAATAAATAAAAGTGACAGACTGCATAATAAAGGTCCATATCACAAGTGGCAATATAAAGTGACGTTCTTTCGCATTAAGATTTTGTGCATCCAACCATAAAAGCGCATGACAACCTCTGCTTCCCTCTGTGAAGGGCCTATCTTTTACTTTTATCTCCTACTTTGCATAAGAGTCATGGTGATCTTCACCCTTCCTTTTTACATTTTATCCTTTGGCAAGCACAATATGTTGGAAAGATCCTGGTATATATGGCTAATTGGATGTTGACATTACCCTTGAGGTAAAACGTTGGGAGGCAAAACTATAAGCCCCTATCTTTCTCTGTGTCCGATTAAAACTCCATACCCATAAGTATTGCGTGAGTGTCAGCAATTGTGAAAGACTATATGATAGTTGAGTATGTGGACTTGCTGAAAAGCTCTTATATATTGACTCTTTCCTATGTTATGATAAATTGCAATTGCTCCAATGACTGACATTATAGTTTGTTAGTTTTCAATGAAGTTTACGATTCATACTTGAAATTGTGATTGAATTATTACTCTAGCATAAGAAATCATATGACAAGAATTATGTAAGTTGTTGTTCTAAGAATGATCATGATGCCGTCATGTCCGTATTTTACTTTTATCGACACCTCTATCTCCAAACATGTGGACACATTTTTTGATTTTGGCTTTCGCTTGAGGACAAGCGAGGTCTAAGCTTGGGGGAGTTGATACGTCCATTTTGCATCATGCTTTTATATCGATATTTATTGCATTATGGGCTGTTATTACACATTATGTCACAATACTTATGCCTATTCTCTCTTATTTTACAAGGTTTACATAAAGAGGGAGAATGCCGGCAACTGGGATTCTGGGCTGGAAAAGGAGCAAATATTCGAGACCTATTCTGCATAGCTCCAAAAGTCCTAAAACTTCATGGAAGACGTTTTCAGAATATATAAAAAATACTGAGCGCAAGAAGTTCACCAGGGGGGCCACACCCTGCCCACGAGGGTGGGGGGCGCGCCCTACCCCCTGGGCGCGCCCCCCCTACCTCGTGGGCCCCCTGGTGGCTCTCCGATGGCCATCTTCTGCTATATGGAGTCTTTCGATGAGGAAAAAATCATAAGCCATCTCCTCAGACGAAACTCCGTCGCCACGAGGCGGAACCTTGGCGGATCCAATCTAGGGCTCCGGCAGAGCTGTTCTGCTGGGGAAACTTCCCTCCAGGAGGGGGAAATCATCGCCATTGTCATCACCAACGCTCCTCTCATCGGGAGAGGGCAATCTCCATCAACATCTTCACCAGCACCATCTCCTCTCAAAACCCCAGTTCATCTCTTGTATCCAATTCTTGTCTCCAAGTCCGGGATTGGTACTAGTAGGTTGCTAGTAGTGTTAATTACTCCTTGTAGTTGATGCTAGTTGGTTTATTTGGTGGAAGATCATATGTTCAGATCATATATGCATATTAATACCCCTCTAATTATGAACATGATTATGCTTTGTGAGTAGTTACGTTTGTTCCTGAGGACATGGGAGAAGTCTTGCTATTAGTAGTCATGTGAATTTGGTATTCGTTCGATATTTTGATGAGATGTATGTTGTCTCTCCTCTAGTGGTGTTATGTGAACATCGACTACATAACACTTCACCATTATTTGGGCCTAGAGGAAGGCATTGGGAAGTAATAAGTAGATGATGGGTTGCTAGAGTGACAAAAGCTTAAACCCTAGTTTATGCGTTGCTTCGTAAGGGGCTGATTTGGATCCATATGTTTCATGCTATGGTTAGGTTTACCTTAATACTTTTGTTGTAGTTGCGGATGCTTGCAATAGAGGTTAATCATAAGTGGGATGCTTGTCCAAGTAAGGGCAGTACCCAAGCACCGGTCCACCAACATACCAAATTATCAAAGTACCGAATGCAAATCATATGAACGTGATGAAAACTAGCTTGACGATATTCCCATGTGTCCTCGGGAGCGCTTTTCTCTATTTAAGAGTTTGTCCAGGCTTTTCCTTTGCTACAAAAAGGATTGGGCCACCTTGCTGCACTTTATTTACTTTTGTTACTTGTTGCTCGTTACAAATTATGATAACAAAACTATCTGTTACCACTTATTTCAGTACTTGTAGAGAATACCTTGCTGGAAACCGCTTATCATTTCCTTCTGCTCCTCGTTGGGTTCGACACTCTTACTTATCGAAAGAACTACGATAGATCCCCTATACTTGTGGGTCATCAAGACCGTGTTTTTAGTCCGCTAGATACTGGCATCACCCGCTCCAATTCAAATGGCTGATAAACAGGAAATATAGTTGAATGTACAGACATTGTATGAGAGACAGATGCAATAGATAGTGTGGAAAAAAGAGGGCATGAAATAGTTGACATGTATATTGTTTAACTAAAATGGATAGCATGACATAATTTCACATATATGATGTCTATCTAAACTGGATAGCATAGCATAACATAATTCAAAGATATGATGGATAACTAAACACGATCGCATGACATAATTCACCTACATGTTATCTAAGTAATCAGGATTGCATCATTTAATTCACATATGTGATTTATATGCTAAACAGAGGGCATTCGATATGTTGTCTGAACTAAGAACATGGTGTTGAATATTGTGTATATGATGTCTAAACTATGCAATGCAAGACACCATATGCATGATATGAGCAGTATAACTGTGCCAAGTTAGAGCATACACCTCGGTGGGGGAATAGGACTGGTCATCTGTCTCTGAATCAATCTCTGAGGAGCTATCGGGACCCAACAAGAGATCTGCTTAGACCGGTAGCACTGTCTGCTCTGAAGGCCTTGTTTTCACTCCAGATTTTTCAAGCTCCCACCCAAATGGTTGATTCACAGGAAGAGTAGTTTAATGTACAAACATTGTCGACAAATGAAATGTAATGAAGAAAAGTATGGGCAAGATATCATCCAAATATATGATGCCTGGTTAAACAGGATGGCATTGCACATTTCACATATATTATGGCTGGCTAAAAGACATGAGACTGCACAATTCCCATATATGATATAGAAAATAAACAGGTGGCATTACAGAACATGTCTAAACTAAGCAGATGACATATATGATGTCAAAAGTAGGCACTGCAAGGCAACATATGCATGATATGACTAACATCATCATGCCAAGATAGAGCAAACACCTTGGGGGATAAATAGGAGTGGTCAAGAGCGTCTGAATCCGCCTCAGAACAGATATCTTCCTCTGGATTACAATTTGGAGAGGGGTAGGGAGGGTTTGCCATTGAACCCACCATGGAGCGATGTCTGCATGACATTGTATTGCCGCGCAAAACTCTTATCTTTTTCTCTACATGTTCAGCATGACTGTGTACAATATCTGACATGCATACGAAAAAAATATGGTGAGATTATGGAAGGAGAGCATGCAGAAATTTAGAGTGATGGTAACAACCAGTGGATGGATCCAAAAATAATGATAGCAGGCTAATGATTGCTTTAATTTAATAAAAAGACTGATGATGATTGCTTTACTATTTGTTTCCCACACAAGATGAACAACATAGGCATACCCTAGGTGAACCAGATATTAGACAGAGATGCTATGCATTGCTTCCTCGATATGTGCCCCACAACTAATTTAGAACTCAAGTTTGAACATTAACTTGGACCTGACTTGGAGTCCAAGAGGTGAATAGGACGTCAGGGCTGAAACAACACAAGACAGACATCGTCAATCTCAAGTGGGATTCTAATAGCATCTCCAATAAATGATGTAAAATAGATGTAAAATTTACATCACCAAAAACCACCTGACTACAACAGATGAGGTAAAAACTGTTGACTCTGAACTTAACTGTCGAAACTGAAATTTACTGTGGAATCTGAATGTTACTGTCGAAACTGAATGCAATGGTAGCAGAGAGGCACTTGACATGTAGTTTAGGGAGGGCCTGCAGTTCATCTTCAACCTGCACCCCCCTGAGCCGCCAGCCACCACCGGCCGAACCGCCTCGCCGCCCCGAAACAACTCCCCACTGCCGGTCCACCGTCGCCTCGGCCAACCCTCTAGGCCCCCCGCCCCCACCCTGAACCCTAAGATAGATAGTAGGGTACCTCTCCGGCGAGCCCTTGTCCCCGCTGCGGGTGGTTCTTCCTTAACTCCGGTGAGCCCCCCACCCCCTGAAAATTGATTGACCCAAAAGTCGATTCAGTCGACTGAAGTGTAGCTAAATCGGAGCAGAGCAGTAGCACGAGCGAGGGGAGAGCAGCAGCAGCAGCATCACGAGTGAGCGAGAGCCAGAGCAGCAACAACTGGGAAAGCGAGCGATCGAGCGAGAGCCGGAGCAGCAGCAGCAGATCCGGCTGGTATGGACGTCGCCGCCGAAGGGACCTCGCACTAGGGGAGAGCCGCCGTGGAGATGTCGCCCGCGGCGCCGGCTTCAAGGTAGCCGCTCCATGGGGGTGCGGGATGGAGCACTGTTGGCGCCGGGAGGTCGAGTTAAGGAGAAGGTGCGATGCGATGAGTGTACAACCTCTTTGGTGGCACCGAGTAGGCATCGGCTTCGTCCGAGGAGTCGGTGAGGATGCTGCGGTTCCGGTGGAGCAGGTTAAGGCGACGCTGGGGGGATGGAGCAGCCGCGATAGATGAGGCGATCATCGGAGCAGCTCCTTGGAGGTGGAGGACGGGGCGGCTGAACCGACGGGACAACAAGATGGACGACGGATCCTCATCCAAGGAGGTGGACGAAGGACATCGAGCTGTTGCGGTGGACGACATCATCGGGGAAGAGGACCCGGCTGGGCAGCGGTGAGGTGGCGGACGGAGGAGGGTGGGGTTTCGCGGCTGGAGCGGAGAGGTTATGGCGTCCTGGGATTTCGAATGGCAAAAAGGAGGCGATGGGAGGGGGTGAACCATGACTTAGGGAGGCGCTTGTCCAAAATGTAGGGTGTGTTACAAAAGTACCCCCACCGATTTGAACTAGCGGCCCTTTCGGCTCAGGGTTAGAAGGGGGATTTCGCGTGTCGGGATTTGGCAGCTGGAGGGAGTTTTCGCGCGCGTTGTAATTTCGGGATAGCAAGGCGCGGGTTGTGAAGGCGCCAGTTTTGGGAGCATGTGCTACCTCTTGAGCACTGCGTTGGTTTTCCCTTGAAGAGGAAAGGGTGGTGCAGTAAAGCAGCGTAAGTATTTCCCTCAGTTTTTGAGAACCAAGGTATCAATCCAGTAGGAGACCACGCGCGAGTCACCTCGTACCTACACAAACAAATAAGAACCTTGCAACCAACGCGATAAAGGGGTTGTCAATCCCTTCACGGCCACTTGCAAGTGTGAGATCTGATAGAGATGATAATAATAAGATAAATATTTTTGGTATTTTTATGATATAGATTGAAAGTAAAGATTGCAAAATAAAATAGATTGGAAACTTGTATGATGGAAAATAGGCCCCGGGGCCATAGGTTTCACTAGTGGCTTCTCTCAAGATAGCATAAGTATTACGGTGGGCGAACAAATTACTGGCGAGCAATTGATAGAAAAGCGAATAATTATGAGAATATCTAGGCATGATCATTTATATAGGCATCACGTCCGTGACAAGTAGACCAAAATGATTCTGCATCTACTACTATTACTCCACACATCGACCGCTATCCAGCATGCATCTAGAGTACTAAGTTCATAAGAACAGAGTAATGCCTTAAGCAAGATGACATGATGTAGAGGGATAAACTCATGCAATATGATATAAACCCCATCTTTTTATCCTCGATGGCAACAATACAATACGTGTCGGTTCCCTTTCTTTCACTGGGATCGAGCACCGCAAGATTAAACCCAAAGCTAAGCACTTCTCCCATTGCAAGAAAGATCAATCTAGTAGGCCAAACCAAACTGATAATTCGAAGAGACTTGCAAAGATAAACCAATCATACATAAAAGAATTCAGAGAGGATTCAAATATTGTTCATAGATAACTTGATCATAAACCCACAATTCATCAGATCTCGACAAACACACCGCAAAAAGAAGAGTTACATCGAATAGATCTCTAAGAGAATCGAGAAGAACTTTGTATTGAGATCCAAAGAGAGAAGAAGCCATCTAGCTACTAGCTATGGACCCGAAGATCTGAAGTTAACTACTCACACATCATCGGAGAGGCCATGGAGTTGATGTAGAGGCCCTCCGTGATCAATGCCCCCTCCGGCGGAGCTCCAGAAAAGGCCCCAAGATGGGATCTCTTAGGTACAGAAGGTTGCGGCGGTGGAAATAGGGTTTCATGGTGCTTCTAGATGTTCTTGGGGTATATGGATATATATAGGAGGAAGAAGTATGTCGGTGGAGCAACGAGGGGCCCACGAGGGTGGAGGGCGCGCCCAGGGGGGTGGGCGTGCCCCCTGCCTCGTGGCCACCTCGTTGATTGCTTGACGTCCACTCCAAGTCTCCTGGATCATGTTTGTTCCAAAAATAACGCTCCCAAAGGTTTCATTCCATTTGGACTCCATTTGATATTCCTTTTCGGCGAAACTCTAAAATAGGCAAAAAAACAACAATTTGTGCTGGGCCTTCGGTTAATAGGTTTGTCCCCAAAATAGTATAAAAGTGTAAAAATAAGCCCATTAACATCCAAAATAGATAATATAATGGCATGGAGCAATAAAAAATTATAGATACATTGGACACGTATCAGCACGATATCTGAATTTTCGGGATATAACAAGGCGCGGGTTGAATTTTAGGGACAAGCCTAACATGTAATATTGTACTTGTACGTACCAAATCAATTCATACTTCCCTCAACCAAAAAGAAAACGAAAAAATAAAACTATTCACACCACACAAAGAGAGAGTCTTGCCCCGTTTTACTATAAAAATGCTATTCAAAGCTACTCCCTCCTTCCATCTATATAGGGCCTAATGCGTTTTTTGATGCTAACTTTGACCAAATATTAGAGCAATAATATATGACATGCAACTTACACAAAGCACACCGTTAAATTCGTCCGTGAAAGGTTCTTTCAATGATATAATTTTCACATTGTGCATGTCACATACTATTAATCTTGTCAATAGTCAAAAGCGGTCTTAAAAAATGCATTACGCCCTATATAGATGGAAGAAGGAGGGAGTATGAATCCATGTTATGTCCAATTAATTTTTTTCGCTTGTTGTATGATGCATTTAACCTACTCATACCAACATTTTAGTGCATTCCAAATGTCTATACACCGCTGCAATTCGAACTGAATTTGAATTCGTTTCTCTATTTCAATAAGAATCTACAATCATGATTGTTGCCAACTTCAACCATCATTCGTGTATTACCTTAATAACACACCACATGATTACTATAGAGATAGATATGAACTATGTGTACTACATGAACTCGAATTCTACTTTTTGAATACACTTGATGTTGATTCCAAATAATAGTACATTTGATGTACTAACTATATATTCATAATCTAAACCATGTTCCATATGTACACCGTGTTTATCACACATAGTATAGTGCCCCGCCCCCTACATTATGAAAAGTATTTAGACTTGAGCTGCAAAAGCCACACATTACCCCAAATTATGATCAATGTTCTATATATTATACGTAGTACTAGCAAGGTGCCCGTGCGTTCCACAGAACATCAACATGATGAAGGGGAGGCCTAATTTGCAAATATGGAGAGGGGTGTGGGTATCTTTTTTCAAAATTTCCATAGTTTCCTTCCTATCCGTCAGAGATAAATCGGACGACCTATATTGTAGGATGGCAGGCACACCATCATCAACAACTCTGTTTTTTATAAGAGTAGAGATAAAGTATATTATATGTAGTATAACATGTTCATAACCACACCATGTGTGTCACCGTTATATATATTCACACATGTGTCGGTTTAAAACACTATGATAAATTCTTCAAATGTCTGAATTCTCTTTTTATAATGAAGTATGATCTCTATTCGTCTTTTACACCCACACAATCCTCTTATCTTTGTATCTAGCTCTAACTTTCTCTCATGCATGCACACGCCCGCATCCCTCTCACCCTACCTCAGCATTCTCTAGCTCCATCGCGCAAATTCGTCTTTTCACTTTAGGTCGTTCACCCACGGTGTGTGTAGGCCCATCTCCTTCTTTACAGCACACATCGATCGATATGCCTCTCTAGCCAGGTGTGCCTAGCACAAACACAAGCTTACCATCTTCTCTTATCATCGTCCATGCCTCACTCCCACCACTCTTTTCATCGATCTCGTACTCGCACACTCCTCCCCACGATATAGTATGACTCTCGCACCACCTCCTAGATGCATCCCTCTCTCTCTATCCTTCTCCTCGTGCCTCATTTGCTTCTAACACACACATGCATGTATACCGATCGATCTCCCAACATATACCTAAGTCGACTTTAACTATTCCCCCCCATCGATCGACGTACCTCACAAGTCATGTCTCTCCTTTCTCTAACAAAGGACGATTGATCTTCCTATGTAGTTACGTCTTCTTACCACAACCATATCGTCCCCCTCATCATTCGTGCATGCCTCCCGACCCGTCTCTCACACGCACATGCACAGACAGGCAGCCATCCCCTCTCTTATTGATATTGCAGGCGTGCCCTCCGGTTTTCTAGCAAGCCTATCCCACCATTTGTTAGAAGCAACTCCACTACCACCCCCTCCAACACTCTAGCTTTGTCTCTCTCCCAACCTTATTCCTCTCCTACACATATGCATGAATGCCGATCGATCTCCCTTAATACATGAGGTAGCTTGATCTCCCTTAATACATGAGGTAGCTTGATCTCCCTTAATACATGAGGTAGGCCTCTCTCCTCGTCCACACATATACCAGCCATTGTACCTCTATAGTTAATTAGGCCTCCCCCCCACCACACACTGATAGTCGAGCGCTATAGGTAGGTATCCATGCCACAGAGACAAACTGCACCTGTCCCCTCTCACGTTCTAGTAGGCCATCCATTCTATATCTCTGACGTGGGTACACACAAATTCGATGGCACTCTTTATCGATCGCGCGCGCACACACACACATCATCCCTCTCTTCGATTCTATGGACACCTCAAGCCGATGATACCTCCACTCTCTTCTCGTGGATCGCCCCCTCTATATATATTATATATCCAGGACTCTATTTCGCACACATTGCATATGTTACATTTTTTGATTGACCCCCCCAAAAAAACTCTCACGAACCCACATACTATATCTCTCTACGTTTGTATCTCTCTCACACAACCCCACGTAGGTGGTGTACGTATACAAGAAGAGAATAGGTGCACCGTGCATGTACTCACGCTTCATGCCCAGCCACACCCGCGCGGGTACACGGTGGAACTCATTTTTGTATGAAATGGCAGCCCACGTGCTAATTTGAACGCGTGTAGCAGTTGTTTACCTACGGAGGTCGTGTACCACGTGTGCACGAAACAAAGTTCGACTTGATGTATTGGCGCGTTATTTTTAAATAAAGTTATATCGCTCAATGGCACGTACACAGAATATAAAATGATTTTTATGGAGAAAAAGGTAGTCCGCTCCACTATATACAATGGAGCCTGCCTGCCTGGTTTGTTTCTCTTCAGAGTACCTCACACAAGGCTACGGTGGCCTCTCTCTCTCTCTCTCTCTCACTGTTGGTCACTGATCCGGCCGCATCCCGTCCACCAGCGGAAAGGGAGGACATGCATCGTTTCTCTGTTCGACGGTGCCGAGGCAGCACGTCCCGATCTGCGGTACACGCCGTTCTCTTTGACCAAGCTCCGACGCGGTAGGGCCTACGCCACCTGCTCGCTGTCGCAGTATGGGTAGATTCCGCCCACCGCCGCTCACCTAGTTACATCCTGACGACCTCCAGGTATCCCCTCCGGCCTTGCTCCACTGCCCGTCTTCCCACATTGCTTCATGTGGATCTCCCATAGTTCTTTTCCCAAAGCGTAGCTCGTCTGGCGTACTTTCCATATTGCAATCTCGTCCTCACACCATTTTAGACAAACACAACCGTGTTGTTATCTTCCCTTAGGACAAGGAATATGCTTCTTTTTTGTCATCGCATGTGTCATCAACTGTTATTGGCCAGTAATTGTTTCCTTTCTACCTTTTTTTTGCAAACAAGGCTATCCATTTCACCCTGTTGCTATTGCAAACTTTTGGTGAACTGTACAAATCACTTTTTTCTTAAGAGTGTTTTGTGCAGTTGTACTAAAATGTCACATGGGCAACGTCTCTACATTTTAGTGCGACTGCACAAAGGGAGATTGGTTTTGCTCTATCCTCCTCATCCAACTCCGAGCCTAATCTTCTCCAACTAGTTAGTCTTAAGAGAGACTGCAAAGGTGACCGGCTTCTATTTGTGTGTTTATTATTTCATCAGCAGTCCTCAATTATCGTAATCACACTTAATATCTTTGGAACAGGGATGCTCAACTCTATTTTAGTGGAACTGCACAAAATGATCGGAATGTTGCATGCTCCAGACAGCTACTTTTTTCCCCAACATGCCTTGTTGATTTAGACAGAACTGGGGGGACATTGCTGCCAATGAAAGCATGGATCAATTTTAATTTAACACCTTCTCACAACTTTGTCTTCAGTTGTGATGTAAATATTAGCTCTGATATTCTAATAATTGAGATGCATTAGCAAGGAAGTTAGTTTTTTATTGTTTCCGAAAGAGCATCGATGGCAAGACACATGAAACAAAAGCTGAAAGCTCACGCCATTGTACAATTGCATGTCGCTGGAAAATTATTTGTATAGTACGTCAATTATGTAAACAAATGCTGGAAGCTTGATAGCATTGCCAGTAGCCTCTTCGGCATCCGGGTCCATGTGCCATGCACAAAATTATACTCCTTCGTTCCTAAATATTTGTCCTTTTACAAATTTCAAATGGGCATATTTTAGAGTGTAGATTCACTCATTTTGCTTCGTATGTGTAGTTCCTCCGTTCCTAAATATTTGTCTTTCTAGAGATTTCAGCAAGTGACTACATACGGAGTAAAATGAGTGAATCTACATTCTAAAATATGTCTATATACATCCGTATGTAGTAGTCCATTTGAATCTCTAAAAATACAAATATTTGAGTAGTCACTCGTTGATATCTCTAAAAATACAAATACTCTGGAGTATATTTAAGAATCGAGGGGGTAGTGCACAGCCGCATGGGAGACTCAGCCCGGTCGTTGCGCCACATTAATAGTGAGTAATGAGCAATCAAATCATAAGCCCCACCTTTCCCACTGCAAGTTGCTCGGAAGAAGCAACCATCAGTACGCTCTTCTTTGAATCCGCTCATACTACTCCATCTGTCACTGTTTGTAGAGCGCGCTTCAGAAAAAAAAAATTCTCTGGGACCAAGGCGACTAGCGATCGGCCTGAAAAATAGCATTGGTAGTTATAACACGTCGTCTATTACTAGAGGAAATAATGCGTACACACATGCATGCAGTGCTTCCACCCCGGGTACACACATGTATGCACTTACTCCACTCTGTAGTACATCGAGAGAAAAATGTGGACTTGATTGCGGTTACCACGCCCTAATTAATTGAGCATTAAACCAAACGCATCTAAAGTCTCTCTGGTGGTGGAAATGCATTGAGAGAAATGCATCATAATGAAGCGCGCCCTGTAAACTGTGACGGAGGGAGGAGTAGTATGAAGGTGCAAAACCAAGTACGCGTACGGCCAGTCGGTCGATGCACCTCCTCTTGGCATATCACTGACATGTGGGACTGGAGTGTGAGCAAACCGATCTCAATTGACGGCAAAATGGCCAACCCGCCGTTCCTTGAGAGAGATGAGGAGCGAGAACACATAGACGGGCTTGCATGGAGGCCAATATATATTCAAGCATGGTTGATCGATATCATCATTACATCTTGGGCTGCCGTTTTCCGCGCTTCTCCGGAATAAATGTGTACTTTATCAGAGATTAAAAAAATAAGAGTACAGACGCTCCAGCATGCGGTTTTAGTAGTAGTACTATTCGTACTACTAAACCTTGCGCTTAGCTCTTCGCCTCTTCGTGAAGTCGAACAATGATGGTACTCCGCATGTTCGGTACTACAGTGTATGCCTCTGGCAATCTGACACCGAATGAACTGATGCATGTCCACCGCCAGGGCGAGGGTAGGTTGCATTAGTCAAAAGGCGTAAGCGAGCTTCACCTTGTCCTGCAAGCTTCTCTTCGTTCTGCGAGTTGACGAGACACACCAAAAAGTAGTGCTAGTACATACTCCCTCCTTTCCGGTAAATATGGCTTAATCTTTGTTGCGGGTAAATGAGAGAGCTTTATTCATATATAAGCATTCTTAGGATGATGAGCCAAGACACTGGTCACTAGGAAGCGAGGTACCCCACAAAAAAAGAAGTAGGAAGCGAGGTGTTTCATCAAGCTAGCTCTCGGCCACAGTCAAAGTGCAGCAAGCACGGTTCGCACAAAGATGCGCCGCAAGGTTTGCTGACATGTTTACATGCTGAATAACAAAAAAAGAGGAAATATTACCGAGCGCTCCTATTTGTAACAGGATATGAGCCAGAATTAAGCGAGAATTGTGGCGAGTGTTCCATGCAATCAACTTCCATTATCACATGTGAGAACCCTCGAAGAGAACCAAATGTGTTGAAGATTGCTTTATCACATTTTAAAAATATAATAAGAGTGCAGACGCTCCTCCATCCGGTTCCTAGTACTAGTACTAGTAAACTTTGCGCTTGGCTATAGACTATAGTAGTAGTACTAGTACTAGTAAACTTTGCGCTTGGCTGTTCGCCTCTTCGGGAAGTCGAACAATAATAGTACTAGTATAGTGTATGCTTCTGGCAATCTGACACCGAACTAACTGTTGCACGTCCACCGCCTGAGCGAGGGAGAGCTTGCATTAGTCAAAAGTTTCTCCTTGTCCTATGAGCCACCGCGCACAAGCTTCTCCTGTCCTGCAAGCTTCTCCTCGTTCGGCAAGTTGACGGGACATAGCAAAGTAATGCTAGTCCATACTGCCTCCTCTCCGGTTAATATGGCTTAATTTCAAACGAGATAAATACACTGTCTGTCATTGTATATTTGTAAAAATACGGTCAGTGGACTTCATAATACGCTCATTGCGCTCAATATATACATTTTCCGGTGTTTATACGGTCACTAGATCACCCTGGCTGAGTATGTGTGTGCATGCACGTGTAGGTTGAGCACTTGAGCGTGACCGTGTGTGTTCTGTCGTGTGCTCGGACATGCATGCATTAGGGCATCGCGCGCGTTTTTGCGTCCATGTGTACGTGTGCCTGTTGCATACACGTAGGGGGAGTACATGTAGGGGCCACTAAAGGAGCAGTCAAATCACATAGTAAGTTAGTTGGAAGAAGCAACCATCATTTCACTCTTCAATGACATGTACGAAATATACAATGGTTGATATGAAGAGAAAAAGAAAACCACTATACATACACTAGCAGGAGCCTAAGCTACAAGCCTGCTTGCTTGGGTTGCTCTCTTCACAAGCATAGAACGACGGTGGCCACACCGCTAGTCACATATCCGGCCTGATCCCGCAGCTGGGGGAAGGGAACAATGTTCTGCGTAGACGCGGTCGACATCGGCGAGGGAGAAAATCCATAGTCGGTGCGTCCCAATCGGGGGTCACCGCGGTATGGGCCGATGCCGCGTCCCAACCGCCCTTCTAGCTACAGCCCAACGTCCCAGGTAGTCCATCTTCCTTTT
The DNA here is from genome assembly GCF_018294505.1 of Triticum aestivum. NCBI lineage: Eukaryota > Viridiplantae > Streptophyta > Magnoliopsida > Poales > Poaceae > Triticum > Triticum aestivum. The sequence goes on from NC_057800.1 coordinate 53,936,515, forward strand.
GGAGCTAGCTTGCTCCATTGCCGCAGCTCCCCACGTAGCTCCATTCCATGTCGATCTTTCTCCACTTCTACCGGCTTCTACTTGTGATGAGTTTATGTCTCATGAACTAGTGCCAGTACTATTATTCTAATCACACTTCTTCAATATCTTTGCCATCAGGGATGCTCAGCTTGATTTTAGTGGAACTGCACAAAAGCATCGTATGATCCGAGGGTGCCAGCCGTCTTTCCTTCGACAGGTTCTACCTGGCCAGGAAATTAAATCCTGTTTAGAGTTTAGGGTTTAAGTCGTAGTGACCCCATCAGTAGTTTTTCTTTAGTACACGCTCTCACCACTTTTGTCTTTAGTTGTGAAGTAAATATTGGCTATGATCTGTGAATCATTGAGATGCATCAGCATGTGTGTTAGTTTTCCTTTGTATTTGATGGAATGTTGTAACGGGGCAACCTTGGAGTACGAATGAAAATGGAGTGGAAACTTTCCATTTTTCCGGAGAAAAAATGGAAACGGAGAGAAACCAATGTTTCGTTTCGTTGGATCGCGTCATCGAGCAAAACCAACATTTAAATCCTGAAAATTCTAAACTCACGCGCTTTTACAGGGATCTTTTACGGGGTCATTCACAACTAATCTTATCTCCCCCCTGATTTTAAGTGGGAGTGGGCCCCTTACCTTATTTCTATCCATTGAAAACCTGCCAGCTAAACCACCCCGTGAATCCCATAAAAACTTGTCTGTGCGTGTAGCATTGCTCTTTAAATCACGTCTGTCGCGTTCGTGTCTCACCCTCCTCCATAGCTCGACCCCACACGGTCGCTCGGCATGCCACTCACCGCAAACTGAGTATACGATAACTTTCCTGCCTGCTTGTCGATGGATCGCGCCATGGAGTACTAGTACTACTGGAAGAGATTGACGAGTTGGGGGAGGACAGCTAGCTGTAGCACGGACTCCCAAGAACTTTTTACATGCATGTTGTGGCCGACTATTGTGACCTTTGAACGCAGAGCAGTTGCATGCACCAGGAAGCGTTGCGGGTGACGCTCTCTCGGCCGGCGCGCCGCTTCAATGCCGGTGCTAGTGAGAGGTCGAGTTTGCTCTGGCCGAGTATGAATGCAGCATTGGCCGTTTCGAGCGGGAAGCACAAGTGGGTGATGAAGAGGGTTCGGGTTGGTCAGGAGCGGCCATGCTAGCGGTCCGGCCACCTGCAAACAAGAGATGCTATACATTAATATTGCCGCGTATATAATTAACAATGGAAATACTGTGCCAGTTGGACAAATATGATTGGATATGGAGAAGGAAATGAAATTTTACGTAAATAGGGATGTGCATGTCTATGTCTATGTGTGTGTGCGCGACGACTCTCGCGACCTAGAAGCAGGGGCGTGTTTTTGATCGAGTTTTCTTTCTTGGTACGTTAAAAAATTATCCGCTGGTTTTCGTTTCTTTTTTCTGGGAACGCGCGCATTCTATTTAAAACCACTGCTATGGAGAGATTGTTTTACTCCATTAAGCCTCTTGTTTGATAGAGTTTCTCGCGTCTCGCTCTCTCACCCTCTCCATATCAAAACAAGATGACAGTGTCCACACTATCTCTCTCCTCACCGGTGGTCACATATCCGGCCGAATCCCATCCGCTACGGGAGGTGAGGAGGTGCAGCGTTGACGTTGTCGCCGTCGGCGATGGAGGAAGCCGATGCGCACCGTCCTCTCAGAGCCGGCGCTGGCGCGGACGAAGGTCCTTAGCTCCCTTGTTCGCTGCCGTCGTGTGGGCAGATCCCGCCCGCCCGCCTAAGCGACATCTCGCCCACCTGAGGTATAACTTCTTGTACTGGTCCAGCTCCCCAGGTTGCTGCATGCGGGTTTTCTTCTATGCGACTACTCCCCAGCTCCCCGTGTATAGTATCTAGGGTTCGTCGGCTGGTCCAACATCACCTACTATTATAGAGGAAATGCCACTCGAAAAGTTGTCCTGATTTATGCCTCGGTGGAGGTATACATGTTGTTTCGATGAAAAGTACATGGTGGTTGTGCGGTCATTGTCCATATGCTCCTATTGCTGCTGCTAATCTAATACTATCACTGGTTAAATGAAGAAATGCTTTTTTTTCTCGGGTATCCTGGTTTAGTTCCCATCAAGATAATCATGATGCTTCTGTTTGTTGGTGTACTTTTCATAATTCTTATTGACAATTGAGATGTCGTTGTTAATCTTGTAAAACAAAGTAACAACACTATATCCCTTTTTTATATTTTTGGAAACAGCGATGCGTATCTCCATACCCGGGCATGTCTTCCTCAATTTTAGTGGAACTGCACAAAATTGGATGGCCATTGTTGTTCCGCCTCACTGTCCTCTGCCACGTGGTTCTTCCTTCCTCGAGCTTGATTACTGAGAAGAAACAGACCATAGTGAGGATTTGTCGAACTTCATAGGTGCCTCACCCAAACTTGATGCCAAATGGATGATGCATCACCACGATGACCTATCGATGCTCATGGTTGCGCCTCATGGTTGCGTCAGCTGGTGAAGCTGATCGATTTTCAATGAAAAACAAGCTGTCTTCCATCAGTGCTCTTTGCTTGTTACCCACAAAGATGATATCCTTTGTCAGTTCACCTTGGTTGCGTTGGAGCCACAGTCGTCTTTCACGTTGGTGCAATTTTATCACACAATTGGCTATGAACCAAATGTGTCCTCGAAGAAGGATCGACATTGGTACTAAGAGCATAAGTTTTGTATTTATTTATAAGCCTTCTCAAAACTTTGTCTCTAGCTCCCCTGTAATTTTATTTGTCCAGCTATTAACTTTGATTATAAAAATGGTGTGGACTAAAAACCCAGGTGGACGTAGTAGCCCTCCATTTTTATTTACTCCGCATATTAGATTTGACTGAAGTCAAACTTTGTAAAGTTTGACCAAGTTTAGGCCGAACACAACAAACCATAATTATTAGAGAGGGCAAACTATACATACTCTCAAACCTTTCCGATAATTGAAATTAAAATTCTTTATTTGTACACACTCTCACACGTTTCCGATAATTTGGCGCATGTGTGGTTGTTCACTTAAGGGAGGGTAGTGTACCGCATGTGATGGAAAGGAAGTGCAACCAGGACGCGTGGATCGTTAGTTCATCGGAAGTAATCCCTCCGTTCCTAAGTATTTGTATTTCAAGTGGTTTGAAATGGACTACCACATACAGTTGTATATATACATTTTTTACGGTGTAGATTCACTCATTTTGCTCCGTACATAGTCATTTGTTGAAATCTCTAGAATGACAAATATTTAGGAACAGAGGGAGTAGTAGTTTTGTTCACTGGTACGTTAAATAAAGAGTTTTGTTTCATACTTACACAATTTAAAATGATTGTTATGGAGAGAATAAGAAAACCACTCCACTATATATTAGTCGTATACACGAGTACTATATGGATGCGGCTTCATTGACTTTAGTGCACTTGCCTTTGGGTTTATAACAGGTGGGCCCAAAATGTGGCTGGCCCACCTATCATACAGCCAAAAGCAGGTGCAGTTAAGGCACCGGAGCTCAGTCCGTACTACAGTATATATATAAGCTGGAGCCTCAATGCTTGTTCGCTAGGGTTTGCACTCTCCACACTCTCGCCACACTACATATATATATACACGCTGGAGGCTCAGTGTTCCTTTGCTAGGGTTTGCTATATTGACAGTCTCTTACCCTCTTCACCAGATCTAAACAAGACTGCGTTGTGGCCTCTATCTCTCTCACCCCCCTCACAGCTAGCGAAGGAGGCGTCCGGATCCCGTCGCACCGGGAAGGGGAGGAGATGCAACGTTCACTCTATCGCCTTAGGCGAGGGAGGCAATCCACTGTCGGCTGCGCTTTTCTCTTTCACCCAGCTCCTCTGTGGGGGGGCCACCGAACCCTTCTTCCTCGTTGCCGTACGTAGTGTGGGCAGATCCGACCTCCCGTTGCACGCCTTGCCACATCCCGATGACCCTAAGGTATAAGTTTCTTTGAAACCGTCATTGGTCTAGCTGCATGCAGATCTTTTTCGATTCTGTAGTCGAATCTAGGTCTTGGTTCAAAGAGGAAAGAAGGGTGCGGTGGGGTGGAGCATGAATCTAGGACGTGGTTCAATGAGGAAAGGAGGGAGGGAAAGTAGTATAGACTAGCTATCCAGCTGCTTTGTTGGTCAAAAAGGGAAAAAGGGGGGTAACCCAGCACACACATCTGTAAGGAACCGAACTCTTTGTTGAAAAGGGAAAGAAACTGGGGGGTGTCGGGTAGTTTGTGCAGGACTAGATTTGTTGCCCTCACATAGGAAAAAGTTTCAAAGAGAACAAATATGGGACCAACACAGATAGGCTGCTTGGCCACATACTCTGCATCACCCATTTATACGTGTGGACGCACATGGTGCTGGCATGTCCCATGTCCCATCCACATGATCGTGCAGTGTGTTTTGAGATGTTGTGCTACTTGTATTGGCATTGTTTTAAATAAATGTTGAATTGAAGCTATTGTATTGCTCTCTTTTCCCATTAAGTAGTGAACAAAAATGGTACCAACCCAGACATGATGCTTGTTGCTTTGTTACAACAAACTCTGCGTCACCCCCTTTATAAGTAGATGGAAGCACATGGTGTTAGGGATCGGCGGGAGTACCATTTCTGTTAGGGATCAGCCGGAGTACATGTTTAAGAAATGTATTGTTCAGATAATGTCTCTGTTATTATATATCAGTTACAGTGTTTTACAAATGGTACTATCCTACTTTGTAGTTCTTTCTACATGTTTAACTAAGGTATTGTTAAGATAATGTCTCTGTTAAAATGAATTAATCGTATTGTTTTAGGAATGACACTTTTCTGCTGTGTCGTTCTTTATACATGTTGAAACAAGGCATTGTTAAGATAATGTCTCAGTTAATATGAATGAATCACACTGATTGAGAATTGCTACTCTCCTGCTTTGTTTCCCATTAAGATAAGGTAGATTAGTAGATGTTTTTCTTCTGGGAGTACAGGTCATCAACCGTTATTTCTCAGTAATTGTTTCCCTTATACCTATTGTTGCTTACAGGGATATCAAAATTAAAGCTCAGTTTTATTCTGACTTTGATTTTAGTTGAACTACACAAAAGGAGCCAATGTGTCTAAGGCAAACTGCTGCATTAGTGGGTCCAGTTGGTCTTACCACTTTGCAGAAAGAAGCAGTCACTGTTTGCGCTACATTACACAAGAAATGATTGAGAAGCTTTACAGAGTATTAGTAGACGCTGGTGACATGACTAGTCTGCAGAGAGCATAGGAAACTCTACAACACGTGGAGTGCACTGGGCAAAAAGTGCCCAAACAAGTACAGGAAGCCAGTACAGGACTCCAAATCTGTCAATGTCATTCTAAGCAACAATGATGGGGCATTTGGGTATGGTAATCTGTTTACCGTACTTTCAGTTTGTTAGTCCACCGATTGGTGGGTTGACACCGGGGCCAATATTCACGTGTGTGCTATTGTGTCTTTGTTTTCTTGCAGGATATAAATACGATATCCACAGGGATGCTCAGCTTGATTTTAGTGGAACTGCACAAAATGTCCGGATGGTTTGTGTCCTCCATAATACTTCATCATGCACAATACATCGAATGGTTCTCTAATCATTCGTCGTCACCTTGAGCCACATGACTATATGTTTGAATGGTGTTGCCAGCGTCGGCCATTAAGAAGGGTAAGAAGAAAGACAAAAAGAGAGATGGCTGCTTTACTCGTGGTTCAGAGGAACACTGGGCAAACAAGTGCCCAAGCAAGTACCAAGAAGCCAGGACATGACTCCAAGTCTGTCAATGTCACTCTAGGCAACAATGATGGGGCATCTGGGTATGGTAATCTGTTTACCATACTTTTAGTTTGTTAGTCCACTGATTGGTGGGTTCACACTGGGCCAATATTCATGTGTGTGCTGATGTGTCTTTGTTTTCTGGCAGCATATAAATACGAAATCCACAGGGATGCTTAGCTTGATTTTAGTGGAACTGCAAAAAGTGTCCAGATGGTTCATGTCCTCCATAATACTTCATCATGCACAATACATCGAATGGTTCTCTAATCATTCGTCGTCACCTTGAGCCACCGGACTATCAGATGACAAACTGATGACAAACCCTGCCCGTTCCACAATCATAGGCATTACATATTTTGAATGGGAAAAGCTTGTCAAAGTTGACATTAGTTTAATATATCGGAATTGGAAAACCTTGTCAACTTTTGCTCATTGATGTTAGCCAGAAGACATGCATTTGATATTTTTGAGTGGGACGCCCTTTGCTGTGAGCAACGTCGATCGTTTTTTCCTATTCCTGTCTTCAGTTCAGAAGTAAATATTTACTCTGCTGAGATGCATAGTCACATGAATGTTGACTTATGTAAGATATTTTAAGAGTTTGTTCTAAATATTGTCTATGTAATGCCAAGCCTTGTGTTTGATTGCAAAGTTGAGCTTGGAATGTTGTGGCATGCGGCATCATGAGCTGTTCACCGTGCCTCCTGAGAATAATGCTTCGTATTGTTTTGCATGTCAATCTAATGCCAGTGATTTGCTTGTTAATAAGATCATCCTTTTCTGTTGTTTCCGTGCTTAAGAAGTTCATCGTCTTATGTTTCATTCATAGCCTATACGACAAGTCGGGTAGGTTAGACGTGAAACCATATGATCTTCCGACCAACTCATCATCTTAGGCCGTGATTGGATCGTTGTTTTCCAACCAAAACCGCTTGTAAAACTGACGCTTGTAAATAAAAGCAGATGGTCTCGGGCGAAGCGCTTGGTTGGTCGATTTCGACTAGTAAAATATACACTGGTCTCTCAAATTACACGCGTAACCCGCCGGTTTTACTTACAGACCTCGGGCCCTCGGTTTTATCACGCCTGTATTTTACGCGTTGTTTCCGATGACGAGTAAATTACACTTGTATCTTAATATAGGTGTGAAATAAGCCAGAGCTTCCAAGCGCGGCCTTACCGTTTCATGCCGTCTCAGTCTTTCGAAGGTGCTCATAGGTGTCCGATGATCCTGGCTTCTTGAATGAGCAGCGGGTGCTATATCAGACCATCCGTAGGGCCCGCGAGGCCCTCTCCGTCGTCCTTCGAGTTGTTGCGCTCGCCGTGGCGCCGAGCATTGTTAACATGGTCAATGAACATGAGGATTCAGGAGGTGACTTTATTTTGACTGGATGACAGTAGGGACCCACTAGGGCCATAGCTGTACGTACGCAAGTGCCTCCTTATTATGTACAACTATATTTTTTTTGCTTCCTCCTAGTTTCTTGACATCACGGTCCCACACCATTGTCAACCTATGTAGTTAATATAAACGAGAGAATTGCACAAGGTGCGGCCGACAGCTGGGACCAAGCAGCTCGAGTAGTATTTGTGTTTTTGTGGTGTGAGCACTGCAGAGTTTTTCTTGGCGATGTTTTCGTTGTTGTTCAGAGGAGAGCAGGGTATTAACTGGGCGGGCTGTGGCCCGTCTAGCCCAGGACATATATCCAGCCCAGATATTAATTTTTTTCAAGATGAAAATTGCTAGCCCAGCTATACGTTTTTTGAGGAATACCCAGGCAAGGTCAACTTGTTATTCAAATCTTTCATAGGAGGGATGCATTAGGCTTAACAGGAAAATGAGCTTTCAAAATAATAAATGGGATGTAATTATAAAAACTGGGCAGTAACTATAAAAATACACCAAACACGAAATTAGTTTATAAAATATTATTTATGGATTTTGAAAATCTTAATTTTTAATTTTTGCGTGCGCAATGTTTCATTGGATTTTTATGTAATACAAATTTATATTTAATCTGATTAGAAATTTCGGGATAAAAATATTTCGGATCCCATCAAAATGTGGGAAATTTTATTGATTCTATCTTGAACGGTTGGATTTTTTTGAATAAATCTTGAACGGTTGGTTGAAATTATTAATCGTTGTCCTAGCTAGAAAATGGTCTATACTTTTAACAAACTGTAAATGGGCTATAGTAAATTCCATTAGAATTCAAAAATGGGCTGTACATTCTAACAAATCGCAAATGGGCTATAAGTTCTCTGCCACACACTTATGGGCCTACTAAGTTGACACATCCCCTAGAAAAAGAAGTTGATGCATATGCAAGGCTTTGTCAACTTATTATAGTCAACACACGGTTCTAGCAGCAGTGGCCGTTGGATGTCTATCCAACGGATGTCGTGCTTCTTCTTCAATCTCGGATGTTCTAGCTTCGGCCGCCAAAAAATGATTCTCCCCTGACATCTGGAGCGCACCGTTTTGGAGGCTGACCTGTGGGCCTACTAAGTTCGCGCGTACCAAGGGCTTTGTCAACTTAGTCAATATAAATGATTCTAGCTGCAGTGACCATACGATGTCCATCCAACGGTCGTAGTGCTTCTTCAACCTCTGGTTTTCTTGCTCCAGCCGCCCAAAGCAGCGCCGGTCGTGGCCGGATGTGCTGCCGCGGAGGCCTCACCGCCCCTACTACTCCCACCACTGGCCAGGCCATCCCTCCACTCACCCACACCCCCTGTTATTCTGTAGCGACGACAACCTCACACCACAGTCGAACCAATGAACCCTCGTACTCCTCTCCGCGCGGGCTTCCACTGCCGCGTCTTCCCCGGCTCCGCGTCGTCCCCTTCCTAGGCCTCGTCGTCGTCCACCGCCCTGGTGCTCTCGGCACGGTGTGGTCAACATGGTCAAGGAATGACTTCCATCGGAAGAGTATTGTACGTGGAGAGGCTAGCAGCTGGGTCCATGGAGGCTGCAAGGAAGTGCCTCCTTATTATACGCAAAATAATTATTTCTCCACCTGACAGCAGGGACCCACCGGATGGGCCACCATATTTCGCGAAAAAATGTTTCCCCCCTGACTGCTGGGACCCACCAGCTACATCTTCACATGCAAGGAAGTGCCTCCTTATTACGCACAAAAAATGAATACTCCCCCTGCTAGCTGGGATCCAGTATGGTGGCAGGCTGACTTGTGGGCCTACTAAGTTGATGGGGACGGAGAGCTTTGTCAACTTAGTCAATATGCATGATTCTAGCTCCAGTGACTGTACGATGTCCATCCAACGGCCGTAGTGCTTCTTCAACCTCGGGTCTTCTTGCTCCAGCCGCCCAAACCAGCGCCAGTCGTGCCTTGTGCTCCTGCCTCTCGTGGCCGACTGTGATGCGGCAGAGGCCTCACCGCCCCCTACTACTCCCTCCACTGGCCAGTCCATCCCTCTACTCACCACAACCCCTGTTATTCTACGGCGACGACAGCCTCACACCGCAGCGAACCAGTGAACCCTCATACTCCTCTACGCGTGGGCATCCACTGCCGCGTCTTCCCCGGCTCCGCGTCGTCCCCTTCCTAGGCCTCACCGTCGTCCATCGCCCTAGTGCTCTTGGCGCGGTGTGGTCAACATGGTCAAGGAACGGCTTCCATCGGACATGGACTGTACGTGGAGAGGCTGACAGCTGGGTCCACGGCCGCAGCAAGGAAGTGCCTCCTTGTTATGCGGAAAATAATGATTCCTCCACCTGACCGCTGGGACCCACCGGACGGGCAACTGTATTTCGTGAAAAAAAACGTTTCCCCCTGACAGCTGGGACCTACCAGCTACTTCTTCACACGCAAGGAAGTGCGTCCGGGCAGGAAGTGCCTAACAGTCGGGACCCACCTGGTCGAAGCGTACGTAGCGTTGTCATTTTGGTTGCAAACGTGTACGTACATACTGGTCGATGTAGAGGCGCGCACGTGTCATAGTAGAGGCGTGCACGTAGCATGTACACGTATGTACAACGGCTAGTGTGCAAGAAAGAAAATACGGCCATGTATGTACATACGAGCGGGTCTCGAACGCCTACTCGCGCATACATACGGCCAAGGCTCGTGTACATGGCTGGGTAGGAACGGAGAAACTGCGTCGTCGTCGTGTTCATGGGGAGCTAACCGGCTGGGTCGGAACGGAATGCGTCATCGTGTTCATCGGGAGGGCTTGGACGGAACAGCCGATGGAAACGAGGCCTGGCATACCACACAACGGAGGAAACGGCCTTGTGTTCGACCGGCCACGTTCGAAATGGGATCCTGTTCATCGGGAGGGATCTGGCCTACCGCACAACGGAGGAAACAACTAATGTTCATCCACCGTCGACCTCCTCCAGCCTCCACCTGCGACTGTTCATCCACGGGATCCTGTTCATCCAGCCTCCACCGCGTGCTACTCCACCGGCTACTGTTCAACCATCCCTCTCCACGGGCTCCTGTTCAGCCACCCCTCCATGGGCTACTATTCATCCAGCCCTCCACCGTCTACTATTCATCCAGCCCTCCACGGGGTGGTCCTGTTCATCCAGCCCTTCACGGGATCCTGTTCATCCAGCCCCATCCGACTCGATCGATCAGGGTCCTATTCATCTAGAGGCAACACCACGGGGGCCTGTTCATCCACCCCCACCGGGAACTGTTCATCCAAACCCCCCAGCAACGCTCACTGTTTATCTAGAGGCAACATCGACCGACTTTAGTTAGCAGCAGTAGCGAAGGAATCGCTCGATCAGGTTCAGTTAACAGCCATCGATCGATCGCTCGGGTTCAGTAACGGGTAGCCTGCAATGCAATCGCTCGGGTTCAGCTAGAGACCAACGCCTCGCTCGGGTTTAGTTAGAGCCCCATGCCTCGCACCCACGCGCGTGTGTGTACGAGAGAAACGCGCATCGCTTGGCCCCAACCACCCACCGTAACCGGGAACACCCCAATATTTTCCACGCCCTCGCTTCTACCACGGTTTTTTCCGTCATGGACGGACCAAAGAATGTCATGCAGCTGCATCTCCGGCCCGCCCAGGATGAAAAGCCCATTTTCTGTCATGATTTTTTGTCATAGAAGTAGGAGCCCACCACATCTATGATGATACCGGGTTTTGTCACAATTATCATCATAGAAGTGTCATAAGTATGACAGGAAAAAATTTCGTCCGACTCAAAATGTCACGGATGTGTCTTTTTTTGTAGTGTTGGTTCACAACCTAGGAGAGTATGGTGTCTAGCGAGGGAAATTACCACCGTAGAGGTCCTTCTTTCATGGTACTAATTTTGCTAGTTGGAAGCATAAGATGAAAATGCATATTCATGGTCATAACCCTGTCATTTGGGCTATTGTTTGTATTTGGCTTGAAAGGTGAATGCTTTGAAGATGGCAGAGAACCGGGTCATGAAACCACCGCGGATGAATTGAAGATGTTGCAATACAATGCTCAAGCTTGTGATATCCTCTTCAATGGATCATGCCCCGGAGAATTTAACAAAATCAGCCGCCTTGAGAATGCAAAGGAAATTTGGGTACTTTAGTAGATATGCACGAAGGTACAGAGCCCGTTAAGGAATCCAAGTTGGATGTGCTTCAAAGTCAACTTGACAAGTTCAAGATGAAAGATGGTGAAGGATTCACCGAAATGTATTCTAGGTTTGCTCTCAACACAAATGAGGTTGTCGGCTTAGGAAGTAAAGAGATGACCGACAAATTCATCCTCAAGAAGATCCTTAGATCCTTGGATGGAAATATGATACCGAGTGCACTTCGATCCAAATGATGCCCAATTACAAAGATCTCAAGCCAATGGAAGTCATTGGTAGAATTGTTGCTCATGAGATGTCACTCAAGGATAAGGATGAGCTCCACAACAAGTCAAGTGGTGCTTACAAAGCTTCAAGTGATGCTCCTACAACATCAAGTGACAAGCTAGTCTCCAATGAAGAATTGAGCTTAATGGTGAAGAACTTCAAAAAATTCTACAAGAATATAAGCAAAGAGAGAAGCTCCAAGTCAATGTCCTACAATGACAAAAGATCTTCTAGTCGTGATCATAATTGCCACAATTGTGGAAGACCCGGACACTACCCCAATGAGTGTACGGCTCCCTACAAGAAAAGGGAAGACTCGCCTAAAATAAGGAGTAGAAGAGATGAATCACATCCAAGAGAGAGGAGTAGATATGATCGTTATGAACGAAGACCCTCTCATGGAACCAAGGATTCGAAAAGGAAGGACAAGTCATCAAAGAGCTACACAAGACGAGGACATCAAGCTCATGTTGGTGAATGGGTTTTCGGTTCTGACTCCGACAACTACTCTGAGAGAAGCTATCACTCCGACTCCGAATATACTCAAGATGAAGGTGTTGCGGGTCTTGCACTAGTGTCAACTAACTCCTACGACAAATTCGACTCGCCAAATGAAGGAATTGGAAGATGCTTCATGGCTAAAGGCCCCAAGGTATAACACCCCGAGTATGTTGATATCAATAGTGATGAAGATGATTTGCGAGGTGGTGATGATTTACTTGTTGACAAAACTAGTGATGAAAACTATGATGAACTTGATAGTAATCATGCTAATCAAGATGAAACGAATGACAATGATAAGAAGGAGATTGAGCGTCTAACTAAAGAACTAAACACTCTTAACTTAGCTCATGAAACAACTCTAGAGGATCATAGAGAGCTCCTAAGAACTCATGAGAGGCTACGCTTCGAGAAGCTAAATTTAGAGCAAGAGCATGGGTTTTTAAAAGCTATAAATGATGATCTTCAAAAGAAGAGTTCTTCTTACATTGCCAAGCATTTACTCTTGTCTACTTATATGCCACAAGTAAAATCTAGCAATAAGAGCAAGAAAGTTTTTTCCTCTAGTAGTATCAATAACCATGCTAAATCCAATATTGTTGCTTCTAGTAGTTCTCTTGATTCCACTAATGATTCTCTTTGCCAAGTTACACTTGAGCAAGAAAATAGCTTATTGAAGGGAATTATAGAGAAAGGTGTTTACAAGAGCCTTGCCGGGAGTAAGCAATTTGAGGGAATTGTTCGCAAGCAAGGAAGGCACCGGAAGAATCAAGGTGTTGGTTTTGAACGAAAGTTCAATGCCAATGGAGTTGAGTGGGATGAAGATCAATACCCCAATACAAAGTTTGTTCCTCAACAAGAGAAATATGACCCCATTTATTTCAAGCGAACACAAGCACAAGATGATCTTCCACCACAAGACCACAAGCTAAAAGGCAAGGACAAGCTTCAAGAAGAGATTGACTCATTTGAAGAAGCTCCCAAGGCCATGGTCAAGTGGGTTCCCAAGACTACATCAAGTTCTACTTCATCAGGTATGACTACAACTCCAAGGATTCCCATCAAGTTGATGTGGATCCCAAAGAAGAAGAACTAGAGAGCTCTTGAGGGTGACTCCGCCAACATACTTCACTCATATTCATATTGGCAAGGACTTGCGCAACCAACTTTCATATCTTACACTAGTTCATGGAGTCACAAACCCTCTTGTTGGTAAGACAAGGGACAAGGTAACCTAATGCTTTAATGGACATCATTATATGTGCAATTCAGTCTATGTCTATGGATATCCTTGTATGTTCCTTGTGGGACTAACCCATGTAGGCATTGAAAGTGCAACACTCCAATGGATTGCTCCAAGTGATCTATGATGTCACTTGAACTACGTTGGTATTTTCCCAAAGAGGAACGGATGATGCAGAGCCGCTACGGTAGGTATTTCCCTTAGTTATGAAACCAAGGTATCAATCCAGTCACTACAAAAAATACACTTTTGTGATGATATGTGTTTGTCACAGTAGGTCACGTTTTCTGTCATGCATGTACATCCATGATGATATTATGATGGAATCAAGATAGTCATACTTGTGATGTCGTAGAAGTGTTCAACAATACCAAAATTACCATCACGGAAGTGTCCACTTCCATGACGATAAATGGCGCGTCATGGAATGTTTTTGTCAAGGGTAACCGACACATAGCATCCATCGTAATGGGTCGCCATTAAGCTATCACGTTCCGGTTTGGATCGGATAACCCATTAACAATCCCAAGCAATGGGGATTTTCCACGTGTAAAATTCTCATTTGCCGGATCACTACTTCAGGATGCTGCTAACGCGACACTACGATCAGAGACCCTTCGACGAAACTATGTGCAATGCCATAATCGCAAACGGTGGTGTAAAAAACCCGTCAAAAAAGGTGCAAAACATTGGTGATGGAGGATGCATCAAACATGGTTCAGATTTTAGTTGGGTGTGCGATGCAGGGCATATGGTTCAGCTCAATTAACTGTTTGTGATGAGGAGGAACAAAAAAAAGGGCATCCAGATGAAGGTGTGTGCGATGTACAACATACGGTTCACTCGGATGAACTGTTCGTGATTAGGTAACACAAAAGAAACGGTCAGCCAGATCAAGGTGTGTGCGATATACGGCATGCGGTTCACTTGGATGAACTGTTTGTGATTAGGCAACACAAAAGAAATGGTCAGTCAGATCAAGGTGTGTGCGATATACGACATGCGGTTCACTTGGATGAACTGTTTGCGTTGAGACAAGAGAACAGAAACGGTTCAATATAACAAATGTCATAAATATTGCAAGGTTCAAATTCAAAGATTACAACGCCCAAATTCAAACATTGCAAGTGTCATCATTTCTGCAAAGGGACCATCCGCTGATAAGTCATGTTTGGGTTTGACACATTGACTTCCAATTGCTCCAGCATATGCTCTTCCAATAAGAAGTTTAGCATTTTTGGAGGCTCTTCCATTCCGTAGTACCTGCCGGCTCTGATAATCATACCATTCATATTTCCTAATTAAATGCGTGTTCAACCGCAGTACCCTCAGCACCTTTGCTCTGGCAAGAAAGAACCTGGTGAGTGTAATCTCCGGTAAGGTCCCTCGGTAGGAGTTCAAAGTAATATTTGAGAGATGCATATCCAGGCATTCGATGTGATTGTCATTATAAACATTATCCACCTTCGTGCCTATTATTATCTGCAAAAGAAGAGAACGTGTTAGTGCCTACATGTAGTTTTGAACACTGCTACATGCCCATTTGGTTTGCAGGATTTGTAAAATGCACCAACGTGCCATCTTTGATCTGACATGATTAACATGGGCATTTGATTACAATCTAGAAACATGTAGCCTTCTTCACAAGAGGTTGGATTGGATGGAAAATTCCCTAAGAAAACTAGTACATATGAATCCAAAGGAGAAATGCTTATGGATGATTGTAACCATATGAATGAAGCAACCAATATGGGGTGGGGGGTGTATGTCCTAAAATCCTCCAAAATTCCTTCAGAAATCGTAGTACATTGTCATTGTAAACTTGGGAAAAGGTGCAAAAAATTGAACTCCCTTATGGTTAACATTTAACAGGAAAGGAACATCACCTTGATATACAACTTCTTCAGGCACGAAAAGCATCTCAGGCAACTGATAACTTGGTCCAGGTTGGGGCCGACAAATTCTAGTGCCAAGACCTTCACTATGCCCAGAGTCTGGGTGAAGCTTCGCTGGATGATAGACGAACATACATCTTCAAAACTAGAAATAACATTGATATCAAGAAGGAGAGGTATAAGGCGACTGTTGTACCTGAAAGTTGTAGTATTTGAAAGACGAGTAGCACACCACTTTCAATTTTGGCACAGAAATGACATTGATTCTTGTTGGACATTGTTGATCAACTACAAGTAATCTCTCAAGTGAAGGTGTGTCCTCAATGACCATATTATGGTCCACCTTTTGTGATCTCTTGTTGCAGCACCAGCAACACATATAAATAGTCCGGACTGTCCTGGAGGTGATGTGCAAGGTACTCGACCAATTCATCGCCTGAAGACGAAGGAGCTCGAGTGCAATACAGCCGCGGAGCAGGCGCTCCATGTCATCCTTTGGGATGCGGACGTCGATGATATGTCTCCAACGTATCTATAATTTTTGATTGTTCCATGCTATTATATTATCTATTTTGGATGTTAATGGGCTTTATTTTACACTTTTATATTATTTTTGGGACTAACCTATTAACCCAAGGCCCAGTGCAAATTGCTGTTTTTTTTGGTATTTTAGTGTTTCGCAGAAAAGGAATATCAAACGGAGTCCAAATGGAATGAAACCTTCGGGAGCGTGATTTTTGGAACAAACGTGATCCAGAGGACTTGGAGTGGATGTCAAGCAACCAACGAGGTGTCCACGAGGCAGGGGGCGTGCCTACCCCCCTGGGCGCGCCCTCCCCCCTTGTGGCTCAACCGACCTACTTCTTCCTCCTATATATGTTCACATACCCCGAAAACATCCAGGAGCACCACAAAACCCTATTTCCACCGCCGCAACCTTCTGTACCCAAGAGATCCCATCTTGGGGACTTTTCCGGAGCTCCGCCGGAGGGGTCATTGATCACAGAGGGCCTCTACATTAACTCCATGGCCCCTCCGATGATGTGTGAGTAGTTTAATTTAGACCTTTAGGTCCATAGCTAGTAGCTAGATGTCTTCTTCTCTCTCTTTGGATCTCAATACAAAGTTCTCCTCGATCTTCTTGGAGATCTATTCGATGTAACTCTTTTTGCGGTGTGTTTGTCGAGATCCGATGAATTGTGGGTTTATGATCAAGTCTATCTATGAACAATATTTGATTCTTCTATGAAATCTTTTATGCATGATTGGTTATCTTTGCAAGTCTCTTTGAATTATCAGTTTGGTTTGGCGTACTAGATTGATCTTTCTTGCAATGGGGGAAGTGCTTAGCTTTGGGTTCAATCTTGCGGTGCTCGATCCCAGTGACAGAAAGGGAAACGACACGTATTGTATTGTTGCCATCGAGGATAAAAAGATGGGGTTTATATCATATTGCTTGAGTTTATCCCTCTACATCATGTCATCTTACCTAAGGCGTTACTCTATTCTTATGAACTTAATACTCTAGATGCATGCTGGATAGCGGTCGATGTGTGGTGTAATAGTAGTAGATGCAGGCAGGAGTCGGTCTACTTGCCACAGACATGATGCCTATATACATGATCATGCCTAGATATTCTCATAATTATTTGCTTTTCTATCAATTGCTCGACAGTAATTCGTTCACCCACCGTAATACTTATGCTATCTTGAGAGAAGCCACTAGTGAAACCTATGGCCCCCGGGTCTATTCTCCATCATATAAGTTTCCAATCTATTTTATTTTGCAATCTTTACTTTCAATCTATATCGTAAAAATAACAAAAATATTTATCTTATCATTATTATCTCTATCAGATCTCACTCTCGTAAGTGACCGTGAAGGGATTGACAACCCCTTTATCGCGTTGGTTGCGAGTTTATTATTTGTTTGTGAGGTACGAGGGACTTGGGCATGGCCTCCTACTGGATTGATACCTTGGTTCTCAAAAACCGAGGGAAATACTTACGCTACTTTGCTGCATCACCCTTTCCTCTTCAAGGGAAAACCAACACAGTGCTCAAGAGGTAGCAAGAAGGATTTCTGGTGCCGTTGCTGGGGAGTCTACGCACAAGTCAAGACATACCAAGTACCATCACAAACTCTTATCCCTCGCATTACCTTATTTGCCATTTGCCTCTTGTTTTCCTCTCCCCCACTTCACCCTTGCCGTTTTATTTGCCCTCTTTTGCCGTTCCCCATCCAGTGTGCCTCTTTTTGCTTGTCTCTTGTTTTCTTGTGTGTTGGATTGCTTGCTCGTCACGATGGCTCAAGATAATACTAAGTTGTGTGACTTTTCCAATACCAACACTAATGATTTTATTAGCACTCCGATTGCTCCTCTTTTACCGATGTTGAATCTTGTGAAATTAATGTTGCTTTGCTGAATCTTGTCATGAAAGATCCGTTTTCCAGCCTTCCTAGTGAAGATGCCGCTACCCATCTAAAAAACTTTGTTGATTTATGTGATATGCAAAAGAAGAAAGATGTGGATAATGATATTGTTAAACTGAAGTTATTCCCGTTTTCCCTTAGAGATCGTGCTAAAACTTGGTTTTCGTCTTTGCCTAAAAATAGTATTGATTCATGGAATAAGTGCAAAAATGCTTTTATCTCTAAGTATTTTCCTCCTCATGGGCCCCTTGTAGCTCCGCCGATGTACTTATTTCACCTATATATACTCTTATACCCTAGATCGATCGTAGAGAGCCACGGAACCACTTTTCCACCGCCACAACCTTCTGTACTCGTGAGGTCCCATCTAGGGGCCTTTTCCGGCGATCTGCCGGAGGGGGAATCGATCACGGAGGGCTTCTACATCAACACCATAGCCTCTCCGATGAAGCGTGAGTAGTTTACCACAGACCTTTGGGTCCATAGTAATTAGCTATATGGCTTCTCCTCTCTCTTTGATTCTTAATACAAAGTTCTCCTTGATGTTCCTGGAGATCTATTCAATGTAATACTCTTTTGGGGTGTGTTTGCCGAGATCCGATGAATTGTGGGTTTACGAGCAAGATTATCTATGAATATTATTTGGTTCTTCTCTGAATTCTTATATGCATGATTTGATATCTTTGCAAGTCTCTTCGAATTATCGGTTTAGTTTGGCCTACTAGATTGATCTTTCTTGCAATGGGAGAAGTGCTTAGTTTTGGGTTCATTCTTGCGATGTCCTTTCCCAGTGGCAGTAGGGGTAGAAAGGCACATATTGTATTGTTGCCATCGAGGGTAAAAAGATGGGGTTTATATCATATTGCTTGAGTTTATCATTCTACATCATGTCATCTTGCTTAAAGCGTTACTCTATTCTTATGAACTTAATACTCGAGATGCATGCTGGATAATGGTCGATGTGTGGAGTAATAGTAGTAGATGCAGAATCGTTTCGATCTACTTGACACGGACGTGATGCCTATATTCATGATCATTGCCTTAGATATCTTCATAACTATGCACTTTTCTATCAATTGCTCGGCAGTAATTTGTTCACCCACCATAATACATGCTATCTTGAGAGAAGCCACTAGTGAAACCTATGGACCTCGGGTCTCTTTCTTATTATATTGCATCTCTTTTATTTACGTCGCATCTCGTTTACTATTTTGCAATATTTACTTTCCAATCTATATAAAAAATACCAAAAATATTTATTTTACTATCTCTATCAGATCTCACTTTTGCGAGTGACTGTGAAGGGATTGACAACCTCTTTATCGCGTTGGTTGCGAGGTTCTTGATTGTTTGTGCAGGTACTAGGTGACTTGTGCATTGTATCCTACTGGATTGATACCTTGGTTCTCAAAAACTGAGTAAAATACTTACGCTACTTTACTGCATCACCCTTTCCTCTTCAAGGGAAAACCAACGCATGCTCAAGAGGTAGCAAGAAGGATTTCTGGCGCCGTTGTCGGGGAGATCTACGCCAAGTCAAGACATACCAAGTACCCATCATAAAATCTTCTCCCTCGCATTACATTATTTTCCATTCACCTCTCGTTTTCCTCTCCCCCACTTCACAAGATTTGCCTTTTCCTTCGCCCTTCTTCCGTTCGTCCTTCTGTTTGCTTGTGTTACCATGTGCCTTCTATTAGCTTGCATCTTTGCTTGCTAAGTATCTTAAGTTTATGGATCCCCATCCACTTGCTAATCTTTTTATAGGATCCAATTATGACGAACCAATTTCTAGTGAGTTTTGTGCACTAGATTATCTTTATGAAGTTTTGCTTGAAATTCGTGAATCTGAAAATTGTGATGAAGAAAATTATGAAGTGATTCATGACGGATCCTTGAATAAAAAGAATGATTGCAATGATTTTATTATAAATCCTATTTATGTCAATTGTTCTAATAATATGGAAAACCCTAAGCTTGGGGATGCTAGTTTTGCTATGTCCACTACTTGTTGCAATAATCATGATTGAGGTGACTCTTCTTATGATCTTGAAAATTTATTTAGGCCCCATGATGATTATGAGATTGATAATAGTGTTTGCAATAATATTAAAAGTGGGTTTGGAAGAGTGTCAACTTTAGATCCCACATATTTGGAGAATGCTCAATCTTATGAATTTTTTGATAAAAGTGGGTTTGGAGAGGTCATGACTTTGGTTAATGTTAATCCCACTATTTTGGAAGAGTGTCAACTTTGCATGCATGTGGATCGTGTTGAGAATATTTTATGTGATAGCTATATTGTTGAATTTGATTATGATCCTACATGTAATTATTATGAGAGAGGAAAATATGGTTGTAGAAATTTACATGTTGCTAAATTTCCTCTCGTTGTGTTGAGAGTGATATTGTTTCTTTCTTCTTCCTTGCATATGCTAGATCTAGCTTGTCTTGCTAATTTGTTTTCCTATAAAATTCCTATGCATAGGAAGTATGTTAGACTTAGATGCGATTCACATATACTACATGATGCTCTCTTCGTGTTTCAATTGCTATCTTTCATGTGAGCATCATTAAAATTATAGATGCCTAGCTTAATGGCTTTAAAGAATAGCGCTTGTTGGGAGGTAACCCAATTTTATTTTTGTTCTTGCTTTTTAGGTCATGTTTTTCTTTGAATAAATCATCTAGCCTCTGGTTAGATGTGTTTTTTTGTGTTTCAATTAGGGTTTGTGCCAAGTAAGACCTTTGGGATAGTTTACGGTGATAGTTGATTTGATCCTGCTGAAAAACAGAAACTTTTGCGCCGAGGAGATCAGTTTTAATTTTTAACAGAAGCGCGATAAAATACTGATTCCTTTTTCATAGGTTTAATAAACACAGTATCTAGGACTTCCTAAGTTTTCAGAATTTTTGGAGCTACAGAAGTATTCGAAACCTCCAAATTGCTACAGACTGTTCTGTTTTTGACAGATTCTGTTTTTCGCGTGTTGTTTGCTTATTTTGATGCATCTATGGCTAGTATCGGGGGGTATGAACGATAGAGAAGTTGGAATACAGTAGGTTTAACACCAATATAAATAAATAATGAGTTCATTACAGTACCTTAAAGTGGTGGTTTATTTTCTTATACTAACGGAGCTCATGAGATTTTCTGTTGAGTTTTGTGTTGTGAAGTTTTCAAGTTTTCGGGTAAAGATTTGATGGATTTTGGAATAAGGAGTGGCAAGAGCCTAAGCTTGGGGATGCCCAAGGCACCCAAGGTAAAATTCAAGGACAACCAAAATCGTAAGCTTGGGGATGCCCCGGAAGGCATCCCCTCTTTCGTCTTCGTCTATCGATAACTTTACTTGAGGCTATATTTTTATTCACCACATGATATGTGTTTTGCTTGGAGCGTCTTGTATGATTTGAGTCTTTGCTTTTTAGTTTACCACAATCATCCTTTCTGTACACACCTTTTAGGAGACCCACACATGAATTGGAATTTATTAGAATACTCTATGTGCTTCACTTATATCTTTTGAGCTAGATAATTTTGCTCTAGTGCTTCACTTATATCTTTTTAGAGCACGGTGGTGGTTTTATTTTATAGAAATTATTGATCTCTCATGCTTCACTTATATTATTTTGAGAGTCTTTTAGAACAGCATGGTAATTTGCTTTGGCTATAAAATTAGTCCTAATATGATGGGCATCCAAGATGGGTATAATAAAAACTTTCATATAAAGTGCTTTGAATACTATGAGAAGTTTGATTCCTTACGATTGTTTTGAGATATGAAGATGGTGATATTAGAGTCATGCTAGTTGAGTAGTTGCGAATTTGAGAGATACTTATGTTAAAGTTTGTGATTCCTGTAGCATGCACGTATGGTGAACCATTATGTGATGAAGTCGGAGCATGATTTATTTTTTGATTGTCTTCCTTATGAGTGGCGGTCGGGGATGAGCGATGGTCTTTTCCTACCAATCTATCCCCCTAGGAGCATGCACGTAGTACTTCGTTTCGATAACTAATAGATTTTTGCAACAAGTATGTGAGTTCTTTATGACTAATGTTGAGTCCATGGATTATACGCACTCTCACCCTTCCACTGTTGCTAGCCTCTCTAGTACCACGCAAATTTCGCCGGTACCATAAACCCACCATTTAAATTCCTCAAAACAGCCACCTATTATGGCATTTCCATAGCCATTCCGAGATATATTGCCATGCAACTTTCCACCGTTCCGTTTATTATGACACGCTTTATCATTGTCATATTGCTTTGCATGATCATGTAGTTGACATCGTATTTGTGGCAAAGACACCTTCATAATTCTTTCATACATGTCACTCTTGATTCATTGCACATCCCTGTACACCATCGGAGGCATTCACATAGAGTCATATTTTTTTCTAAGTATCAAGTTGTAATTCTTGAGTTGTAAGTAAATAAAAGTGTGATGATCATCATTATTAGAGCATTGTCCCATGTGAGGAAAGGATGATGGAGACTATGATTCCCCCACAAGTCGGGATGAGACTCCAGACAAAAAAGAAAAGAAAAAAGAGGCCATAAAAAAGAGGAAAGACCCAAATAAAAAAATGAGAGAAAAAGAGAGAAGGGACAATGCTACTATCCTTTTTCCACACTTATGCTTCAAAGTAGCACCATGATCTTCATGATAGAGAGTCTCCTATGTTGTCACTTCCATATACTAGTGGGAATTTTTCATTATAGAACTTGGCTTGTATATTCCAATGATGGGCTTCCTCAAAATGCCCTAGGTCTTCGTGAGCAAGCGAGTTGGATGCACACCCACTTAGTTTCTTTTTGAGCTTTCATACACTTATAGCTCTAGTGCATCCGTTGCATGGCAATCCCTACTCACTTACATTGATATCTATTGATGGGCATCTCCATAGCCCGTTGATACGCCTAGTTGATGTGAGACTATCTTCTCCATTTTGTCTTCTCCACAACCACCATTCTATTCCACCTATAGTGCTATGTCCATGGCTCACGCTCATGTATTGCGCGAAGATTGAAAAAGTTTGAGAACATCAAAAGTATGAAACAATTGCTTGGCTTGTCATCGGGGTTGTGCATGATTAAATATTTTGTGTGATGAAGATAGAGCATAGCCAGACTATATGATTTTGTAGGGATAGCTTTCTTTGGCCATGTTATTTTGAGAAGACATGATTACTTTGTTAGTATGCTTGAAGTATTATTATTTTTATGTCAATATTAAACTTTTGTCTTGAATCTTTCAGATCTAAACATTCATGCCACAATAAAGAAAATTACATTGATAATTATGATAGGTAGCATTCCACATCAAAAATTCCGTTTTTATCATTTACCTACTCGAGGACGAGCAGGAATTAAGCTTGGGGATGCTTGATACGTGTCCAACGTATCTATAATTTTTGATTGCTCCATGCTATTATATTATTTGTTTTGGATGTTTAATGGGCTTTAATATGCTCTTTTATATTATTTTTGGGACTAACCTATTAACCGGAGGCCCAATGCCAGTTTTGTTTTTTTGCCTATTTTAGAGTTTCGCAAAAAAGGAATACCAAACGGAATGAAACCTTTGCGATGATCTTTCTTGGACCAAAAGCAAAGCAGAAGACTTGGAGTTGAAGTCTGGAATGCCACGAGGTGGCCACAAGGCAGGAGGGAGTGCCCAAGGGGGTAGGCGCGCCCCCACCCATGTGGGCCCCTCGTAGCTCCACCGACGTACTTCTTTCGCCTATATATACTCTTATACCCTAGATCGATCGCAGAGAGCCACAAAACCACTTTTCCACCAGCGCAACCTTCTGTACCCGTGAGATCCCATCTGAGGGTCTTTTCTGGCGATCTGCCGGAGGGGGAATCGATGACGGAGGGCTTCTACATCAACACCATAGCCTCTCCGATGAAGCGTGAGTAGTTTACCACAGACCTTCGGGTCCATAGTTATTAGCTAGATGGCTTCTTCTCTCTCTTTGATTCTCAATACAAAGTTCTCATCGATGTTCTTGGAGATCTATTCGATGTAATACTCTTTTGCGGTGTGTTGGCCGAGATCCGATGAATTGTGGGTTTATGAACAAGATTATCTATGAATATTATTTGGTTCTTCTCTGAATTCTTATATGCATGATTTTATATCTTTGCAAGTCTCTTCGAATTATCGGTTTAGTTTGGCCGACTAGATTGATCTTTCTTGCAATGGGAGAAGTGCTTAGCTTTGGGTTCATTCTTGCGGTGTCCTTTCCCAGTGACAGTAGGGGCAGCCAGTCACGTATTGCATTGTTGCCATCGAGGATAAAAAGATGGGGTTTATATCATATTGCTTGAGTTTATCCCTCTACATCATGTCATCTTGCTTAAAGCGTTACTCTATTCTTATGAACTTAATACTCTAGATGCCTGCTGGATAGCGGTCGATGTGTGGAGTAATAGTAGTAGATGCAGAATCGTTTCAATCTACTTGACACGGACGTGATGCCTATATTCATGACCATTGCCTTAGATATCTTCATAACTATGCGCTTTTCTATCAATTTCTCAACATTAATTTGTTCACCCACCGTAATACATGCTATCTTGAGAGAAGCCACTAGTGAAACCTATGGCCTCGGGTCTCTTTCTTATTATATTGCATCTATTTTATTTATATCGCATCCCGTTTACTATTTTGGAATCTTTACTTTCCAATCTATGTAACAAAAATACCAAAAATATTTATTTTACTATCTCTATCAGATATCACTTTTGCGAGTGACCGTGAAGGGATTGACAACCCCTTTATCGCGTTGGTTGCGAGGTTCTTGATTGTTTGTGCAGGTACTAGGTGACTTGTCCGTTGTCTCCTACTGGATTGATACCTTGGTTCTCAAAAACTGAGTAAAATACTTACGCTACTTTGCTGCATCACCCATTCCTCTTCAAGGGAAAACCAATGCATGCTCAAGAGGTAGCAGGCGTCACGTGAATGGTTAACAGAATGCACACGGTTTGAATTATACAAACGTTAGATATTAAAGTGGCAACTATTTTTTCAAAATGCCTTTGTTGGCTATCATTATTCGAGTGTGCCTTCTCTCAAAATGGACACAAAAAATACCACAGCATGTCGGGTGCCATTCCATGATAGCATGCCAAGTTTCATGAACTTCAGACGAGTTTTAGATTTACTAGAATTTAAAAACAAAGTATCTCAACGTTTTACCGGCAATCAACGATGTCCTGGTGTTTGAAATTCATTCCCATTTCTTGCATGGGACCTAAGCATGCACCCAAGGACATATAATTTATTTTTCAACTAATTTATATGCACTTGAGCATGTGCATGTATTTCACATTTGAATTATGCACATAAAATGCCTAGAAAACCCAGTTAATGTAAAAAATGCCCAAAAGAACCCTGAAAAATTGCAAAACTTAACACAACACTCCAGTTGTTCTATGTTGGCACTAGAAATTTTTTGAAAGCAATAAGAGGCAACGGATATCGTTCCGTCCCCAAAGGTGGCACGTTCTCTACCGAAACCATCATGCTTGTTGTGAGAAGCTTATACCCAAACCTGCCCCAAATGGGACAAATTTCTTACCACGGCATGTTGATGCCACTCCATGATAGCATGCCAAGTTTCATGAATTTCAGACGAGTTTTGGATTTACTAGAAATTAAAAACCAGGCATCTCCACGTTTTGCCGGCAATAAACAGTTCCCTGGTGTTTGAATTTCATTCCCATTTCTTGCATGGGACCTTGAAATTCACCCAAGGGCACACATGTGATTTTTCAACCAACTTTGGTGCACTGGAGCATGTGCTTGTAGTTCAAATTTGAATTATGCGCATAAAATGCCCAGAAACCAATTAATGTATAAAAAGGCCAAACGAACCCCAAAAAATTGCAAGATTAAACACAATACTCCTGTTGTTCTATGTTGACACTGGAATTTTTTTGAAAGCAATAAGAGGCAACGGATATCGTTCCGTCCCCAAAGGTGGCATGTTCCCTACCGAAACCATCACGCTTGTTGTGAGAAGCTCTGGTCTGTGAGAAGCTTATACCCAAACCTGCTCCCAATGGGATTTTTTTACCACGTCATGTTGATGCCGCTCCATGATAGCATGCCAAGTTTCATGAATTTCAGACGAGTTTTGGATTTACTAGAATTTAAAAACTAGGCATATTAACGTTTCCCGGCAATCAACAGTGCCCTGGTGTTTGAATTTCATTCCCATTTCTTGCATGGGACCTAGAAATTCACCCAAGTACACACATGTGATTTTTCAACCAACTTTGGTGCACTAGAGCATGTGCTTGTAGTTAAAATTTGAATTATGCACATTAAATGCCCAGAAACCCAATTAATGTACAAAAAAGGCCAAACGAACCCTGAAAAATTCCAAGATTAAACACAACACTCCTGTTGTTCTATGTTGACACTAGAAATTTTTTGAAAGCAATAAGAGGCAACGGATATCGTTTCATCCCCAAAGGTGGCACGTTCCCTACCGAAACCATCACGCTTGTTGTGAGAAGCTCTAGGTTGTGAGAAGCATATACCCAAACCTGCCCCAAATGGGACAATTTTTTTACCACGACATGTTGATGCCGCTCATGATAGCATGCCAAGTTTCATGAATTTTAGACGAGTTTTGGATTTACTAGAATTTAAAAACCAGGCATCTCAACGTTTTGCCGGCAATCAACAATGCCATGGTGTTTGAATTTCATTCCCATCTCTTGCATGGGACCTAGAAATTCACCCAAGGACACACATGTGATTTTTCAACCAACTTTCGTGCACCGGAGCATGTGCTTGTAGTTCAAATTTGAATTATGCACATAAAATGCCTAGAAAACCCAGTTAATGTACAAAAAGGCCAAACGAACCCCGAAAAATTCCAAGATTAAATACAACACTCCTGTTGTTCTATGTTGACACTAGAAATTTTTTGAAAGCAATAAGAGGCAACGGATATCGCTTTGTCCCCAAAGGTGGCACGTTCCCTACCAAAACCATCACGCTTGTTGTGAGAAGCTTATACCCAAACCTGCCCCAAATGGGACAAATTTTTTACCATGGCATGTTGATGCCGCTCCATGATAGCATGCCAAGTTTCATGAATTTTAGACGAGTTTTGGATTTACTAGAATTTAAAAACCAGGTATCTCAACATTTTGCCGGCAATCAATAGTGCCCTGGTGTTTGAAATTCATTCCCATTTCTTGCATGGGACCTAAGCATGCACCCTAGGACACACATGTGATTTTCAGCCAACTTTGGTGCACTGGAGCATGTGCTTGTAGTTCAAATTTGAATTATGCTCATAAAATGCCCAGAAACCAATTAATGTATAAAAAGGCCAAACGAACCCCAAAAAATTGCAAGATTAAACACAATACTCCTGTTGTTCTATGTTGACACTGGAATTTTTTTGAAAGCAATAAGAGGCAACGGATATCGTTCCGTCCCCAAAGGTGGCATGTTCCCTACAGAAACTATCACGCTTGTTGTGAGAAGCTTATACCCAAACCTGCCCCAAATGGGACAAATTTTTTACCATGGCATGTTGATGCCGCTGCATGATAGCATGCCAAGTTTCATGAATTTCAGACGAGTTTTGGATTTACTAGAATTTAAAAACCAGGTATCTCAACATTTTGCCGGCAATCAATAGTGCCCTGGTGTTTGAAATTCATTCCCATTTCTTGCATGGGACCTAAGCACGCACCCTAGGACACACATGTGATTTTCAGCCAACTTTGGTGCACTGGAGCATGTGCTTGTAGTTCAAATTTGAATTATGCACATAAAATGCCTAGAAAACCCAGTTAATGTACAAAAAAGGCCAAACAAACCCCGAAAAATTCCAAGATTAAACACAACACTCCTGTTGTTCTATGTTGACACTAGATTTTTTTGAAAGCAATAAGAGGCAACGGATATCATTCCGTCCCCAAAGGTGGCACGTTCCCTACCGAAACCATCACGCTTGTTGTGAGAAGCTCTGGTTTGTGAGAAGCTTATACCCAAACCTGCCCCAAATGGGACAAAATTTTTACCACGGCATGTTGATGCCGCTCCATGATAGCATGCTAAGTTTCATGAATTTCAGACGAGTTTTGGATTTACTAGAATTTAAAAACCAGATATCTCAGCATTTTGCCGGCAATCAACAATGCTCTGGTGTTTGAAATTCATTCCCATTTCTTGCATGGGACCTAAGCATGCACCCAAGGACACGTATTTGATTTTTCAACCAATTTGTATGCACTGGAGCATGTGCATGTATTTCAAATTTGAATTATGCACATAAAATACCTAGAAAACCTAGTTAATGTATAAAAATTTCCAAATGAACCCCGAAAAATTCCAAAACTTAACACAACACTCCTGTTGTTCTATTTTGGCACTAGAAATTTTTTGAAAGAAAGAAGAGGCAACAGATAATGTTTCGTCTCCAAAGGTGGCACGTTCCATACCGAAACCATCACGCTTGTTGTGAGAAGCTTATACCCAAACCTGTCCCCAAATGGGACAAAATTTTTACCACAACATGTTGATGCCGCTCCATGATACCATGCCATGTTTCATGAATTTTGGACGAGTTTTGGATTTACTATAATTTAAAAACCAGGTATCTCAATGTTTTGCCGGCAATCAACAGTGCCTTGGTGTGTGAAATTCATTCCCATTTCTTGCATGGGACCTAAGCATGCACTCAAGGACACATATTTGATTTTTCAACCAATTTATATGCACTAGAGCATGTGCATGTAGTTTAATTTTGAATTGTGCACCTGAAATGGCTAGAAAACCAGTTTAATGTATAAAATGTCCAAACGAACCCTGAATAATTCCAATTCTTTTACGACACACATATAGTTGCATGTTCACTGCAGATAAAAGGTCTAGCAATTCAGACAACGTCCATTGCCACTGTGACCCCATTATGTAATTCAAATCAAGTAGATCCCACACAGTTTATTATCACAAACCGTGTGAGATGTAGTACAAAATATCTTGGAGCACTGTCGGTGTATAGTACGCCTATGGCTTACGTGAGAAGGTGCGTCGACTACAGTCCACAGCCGGTGTGTCAAGCACACTAGCTCGCTCCCCAAATACTCCTGCCTCTGCATCCCTCGCAATCTCGAAAATATTACTGCCTCGTAATTTCGAAAATATCTACCGGCCGGAAGGTTTTAATGTTTGATAGCACACGATTAGTATATGTGGACCGTGTGCGATGTCTGTTACTCCCGCTCTGCTTCAGTCCCTTGATTCAAATTTTCAGTAGCCCCGGCATTTTACTCCCGCCTCCGCATCCCTCATAATCTCAAAAATATCTACTCGCCCTTGATCCAAAATTTCAGTACGTCCGCCTTGTTACTCTCACCTAGTAAAATTTCCAGTTGCCGCAGTATTTCCTCAAACACCACCTTGCCCCCGCCCCCTCCACACCCCCCCCAAAACCTCCGCTCACATAGACGCACACAACCCTCGAAACCATTGGTAGGTCGCCGCCATCACCGGCGCCTCCATCCTCAACCTCTGCCTGTGTGCCGGGGAGCTCGAGGAGAAAATGGCCAAAAAGAGGTTTATCGCGGCCTTTTCGCCCGACGCTGTCGAGGTGGTCGCTGAGGTGTCCCCGTCATCCTCCGCGGGCTCGATCCATCGTCGCCGATCCCCCGATCCACCCACCGCCGCGCCCCTACGCCGGTTCGAGGAGTTCCCCATCCCCCTCGGACCTGACAGCCGACGAGGTCCTACCTCGGGGTCCGGCAGCGGCGGCAGGGGGTGTGGGTCGCTGATATTACATATTGGGTGACCCACACCCGCCGGTGGCTCGGTAGCTTCCACACGGCCAAGCTCGCGGCCATGGAGTACAACCACTGGCAGGTCCGCTACCACGGCGCGGCGGCTAGGCTCAATTTCCCCTTCAACACACGTCCTGTCAACCTCGTTCCACCGGAGCTAGGGTGGTGAGGTCGGCTATGGCGTGGGAGGACCACGACACGTGGGAGTGCCTCGAGGCCGAGGCCGGCAGGACCCGGAGCTCGTGGAGGCGGAGCGGGTGATCTTTGCCGGCGCGGAGGGCGGTGAGGTTATCGCGCTCTCCTCCGATGACGAGGTCTAAGGCGGCGAGGACGGCAGCACGGAGGGCGATGAGGTTATCGCGCTCTCCTCCGATGGCAAGGTCGAAGGCGGTGGCACGGAGGGCATCGAGGTGGGCCCTGAGGACGAGGAGATCGACATCGACGAGTGGAGGAGTGCCTTCCCCAATGACCCCGACGACGGTACCGGCCCGGACCCGGCTTGCGGCACACCGTACATGACGAGGAAGGATTGGCTCGGCCTCTACTTCGACCAAAAGTAGTTTAGCTTAGTTTAAATTTATGTTTTATGTTCAATTATGCAAAACTATCTATGTTTATGTTTGAATGCATGCTACTTTCGGTTGAACCTGCTTTGAACTTGATCAAATTGAAGTTTACAACCTTAAGTTTAGGGGATTGACTAGAAAAGGCCAAAAATTGCCGGAGTATATATATATCCACTAAGGGTTTTAGTCCTTTAACTTTTTAAGGATCGCCTAGAGATGTCCTTATGACTTGTTTATTTCAGTTCTTCACAATGTGATGCTCTATATGTGCAACTATTTGTCGTGCAGTTCAATTTCATTAATAACAGTTTCAACAATACCACTATGAATTACGATATTTGGTTGCTGTTAAGGATATTGCAGTTAACATGCCTTTTCATTTTTTAACAATAACTAGTGTACTATAGACCTGCACAATACCAGTTTGAATGAATATTTGCTTGTTTTTAAATGTTATGCGGTGGCCCTAGTGGCTTCTTGGGGAGCATTGTGCCTCCCCACCACTCCAACGGAGACATACTTCCTCTCAAAGGGAAGGAACTTCGGTAACACATCCTCGTCTTCACTGGCTCCACTCTTGGTTATCTCATCCCTTTACTCGTGCAAGCTTATCTTGTGTTACATCCCTTGCTTGCTTGTGTACTTATTGTTGTTGCATCATATAGGTTGCTCACCTAGTTGCATATCTAGACAACCTACCTTGATGCAAAGTTTAAATTGGTAAAGAAAAGCTAAAAATTGTTAGTTGCCTATTCACCCCCTTCTAGTCAACTATATTGATCCTTTCAATTGGTATTAGAGCCTCGTCTCTTTATTAAGGACTTTGCCGTTCGAAGAGTATGGTTGACACCGTAGACGATGAGGAGGAGCACCCTAGTGTGATTCCGTCCTTGTCTACGGCCGATGGGGGAACCTCAGTCTCATGTGAGGAGCTCAATGTGGCCTTGGACACATTTAAAACCTCCATGACGGCCGAGGTCAAAGGTGTGCTTAAAAACTTTCTTAATGGTCTTAAATTTTCCACCGCACCGTTGGAAGTGGTCGATCCCACAAACAAGGTGACGGATGCTAACTCCGACAAGGGGGAAGCTTCTAGTGATAAAGTTCCTTTGTCTAGTGGTAAAAGTGGTAATGGCATCTTTGCCCATGTGGAACCTCCACATACCTATGGAGGACCAATTCCCTCCACTCATTTAAATCATGCTGGTTCTCCTCCTAAGATTGTGAATAATGAGGATTTTGACGCTTGGGTCTATTGCTTTAAACGTCATTTAAATCATGTTAATACTAACCTTTGGAGAATCATTGAGCAAGGTTTCTATATGCATGACCCAAGCAACTTCACCCCAAGAGAAGCCATGGATCATCAATGCAACGAGAATGCTCTCTTCATCATCCAAGATGCAATCCCTCCCGAAGATATCGCACATCTCCAACCATTCACCATGGCAAAGGAATCATGGCACCATGTTGTTTCCCTTTACAAGGGAAGCGCAAGCATTCAACGCTCAAACTATGAAGTGGTGCAAGATGAAGCTGATGAATTTGCTATGAATGAAGGTGAAGAACCTCGTGAGCTCTACCGGAGACTAACCACGCTCGCGGTCTCACTCCGAGATCATGGGAGCAAGGATACAAATGACAATTGGATCAAGCGGAAATTTCTCAAAGCCATGATGCCTTACCATAAGGCCATGTCCTCCGTCATCTGTCAAAGGCCGGACTTCCACACCTTGTCCTCAAGTGAAGTGTTGGATGAGTTTATGGCAATGAGTATCTTGGACAAGACCGCCGATAATGTAGTGTTCCGTTCTCAAAGAGCAAAGAAGCCCAACCTTGCCTTGAAAGCCACGACTAGTGTGGAAGAAGAGGAGGAAGAGGAAGAAGAGGAGAGCAACCCTGAGGATACAAAATATGATTATCATGAGCACATGGCTCTCGCTTCAAGAAAATTTTGGAGCAAGAAGAACTCAAGGCCCAACTTCAACAAGAGCAACTCAAGTGGCGCTAAGGGCAAGCAATGTGTGAGGACTTGCTACAATTGTGGCAATGTGAGCCACTTTGTTGCGGAGTGCCCATATGAGAAGAGGGAAGACAATGGTGGCAAGCTCATCCGGAAGGACAAGGCCAAGTCTTTCCCCAACAAGAACCACTTCACCAAGACGGCTCCTCCCAAGGGATTGGTGGCACAAGAAGAGTACAATGAGTATGATGATGATGAAGACGGTGAGACGGTTGCTGATACGTCTTCAATGTATCTATAATTTTTGATTGTTCCATGCTATTATATTATCAACCTTGGATGTTTTATATGCATTTATATGCCATTTTATATGATTTTTGGGACTAACCTATTAACTTAGAGCCCAGTGCCAGTTTCTGTTTTTCCTTGTTTTAGAGTATCACAGAAAAGGAAAATCAAACAGAGTCCAATTGACCTGAAACTTCACGAAACTTATTTTTGGACCAGAAGAAGCCCACGGAGTATCGGAGATGGACCAGAAGAGTCCCGGGATGCCCACGAGGGTGGGGTTGTGCCCACCCCCCTGGGCGCACCCCTGCCTCGTGGACAGCCCGGGGATCCACCGACGTACTTCTTCCTCATATATATACCCATATACCCTAAAAACTTCGGGGAGAAGAATAGATCGGGAGTTCTGTAGCCACCAAAAACCAATCTAGACCCGTTCCGGCACCCTACCATAGGGGGAATCCCTCTCCGGTGGCCATCTTCATCATCCCGGCGCTCTCCGTGACGAGGAGGGAGTAGTTCACCCTCGGGGCTGAGGGTATGTACCAGTAGCTATGTGTTTGATCTCTCTCTCTCTCTCTCGTGTTCTTGAGGTGGTACGATCTTGATGTATCGCGAGCTTTGCTATTATAGTTGGATCTTATGATGTTTCTCCCCCTCTACTCTCGTGTATTGGATTGAGTTTTCCCTTTGAAGTTATCTTATCAGATTGAGTTTTTTTGAGGATTTGAGAACACTTGCTGTATTTCTTGCCGTGCTTATCTGTGGTGACAATGGGATATCACGTGATCCACTTGATGTATGTTTTGGTGATCAACTTGCGGGTTCCGCCCATGAACCTATGCATAGGGGTTGGCACACGTTTTCGTCTTGACTCTCCGATAGAAACTTTGGGGCACTCTTTGAAGTACTTTGTGTTGGTTGAATAGATGAATCTGAGATTGTGTGATGCATATCGTATAATCATACCCACGGATACTTGAGGTGACATTGGAGTATCTAGGTGACATTAGGGTTTTGGTTGATTTGTGTCTTAAGGTGTTATTCTAGTACGAACCCTATGATAGATTGGACGGAAAGAATAGCTTCATGTTATTTTACTACGGACTCTTGAATAGATCGATCAGAAAGGATAACTTTGAGGTGGTTTCGTACCCTACAATAATCTATTCGTTTGTTCTCCGCTATTAGTGACTTTGGAGTGACTCTTTGTTGCATGTTGAGGGATAGTTATGTGATCCAATTATGTTATTATTGTTGAGAGAACTTGCACTAGTGAAAGTATGAACCCTAGGCCTTGTTTCAACGCATTGCAATACCGTTTGTGCTCACCTTTATCATTAGTTACCTTGCTGTTTTTATATTTTCAGATTACAAAAACCATTATCTACTATCCATATTGCACTTGTATCACCATCTCTTCGCCGAACTAGTGCACCTATACAATTTACCATTGTATTGGGTGTGTTGGGGACACAAGAGACTCTTTGTTATTTGGTTGCAGGGTTGTTTGAGAGAGACCATCTTCATCCTACGCCTCCCATGGATTGATAAACCTTAGGTCATCCACTTGAGGGAAATTTGCTACTGTCCTACAAACCTCTGCACTTGGAGGCCCAACAATGTCTACAAGAAGAAGGTTGTGTAGTAAACATCAAGCTCTTTTCTAGCGCCGTTGCCGGGGAGGTTAGCGCTTGAAGGTATATCTTTAGATCTTGCAATCGAATCTTTTTGTTTCTTGTTTTATCACTAGTTTAGCCTATAAAAGTAAACTACAAAAAAATGGAATTAAGGTTGCCTCATATGCTTCATCTCTTTAATGTCTTTCGTGAAAATAAAGATTCCAATAATTGTGCCAAAGTGTTAGAAGAAGAATGTATTAAAATGTTTGGCACTAAATCTTTGGATGATGAGCATGATTGCAATGTTGTTAGTATAAATTCTTTGAATATCCATGATGCTAATGATATGCAAAGCCACAAGCTTGGGGATGCTATGTTTGATAAAGATGATATTTTTTGTCCCCCAAGTTTTGATGAGCAAATTTATTATGATGAAAGCATCCCTCCTATCTATGATGATTATTGTGATGACACGTATGCTATAAATAATAATGATAACCATGAAATTTGTCATCATGATTTTAATTTTCAATTGGATTATGCCTCACATGATAGTTATTTTGTTGAGTTTCCTCCCACTACTATTCATGAGAAGAATTTTGCTTATGTGGAGAGGAGTAAAGTTTCTATGCTTGTAGATCATGAAAAGAATGCTTTATATGATAGTTATATTGTTGAATCCATTCATGATGCTACTGAAAATTATTATGAGGGAGGAATATATGCTTGTAGGAGTTGCAATAATATCAAGTTTCCTCTCCATGTGCTTAAAATCTTGAAGTTATGCTTGTTTTGCTTTCCTATGCAAGTTGTTTGCACACAAAATCCCTATGCATAGGAAGTGGGTTAGACTTAAATGTGCTAGTCATATTCTTCATGATGCTCTCTTTATGTTACAATTCTTATATTTTATGTGAGCATCGTTGAAATCATCATGCCTAGCTAGGGGCGTTAAATGTTAGCGCTTGTTGGTAGGCAACCCAATTTTATTTTTGTTCCTTGCTTTTTGCTCCTGTTTAGTAATAAATAATTCATGTATAATCTGTTTAGATGTGGTTTTATGCTTTTAATTAGTGTTTGTGCCAAGAAGAACCGTTGGGAAGACTTGGGGAAAGTCTTTTTAATCTTGCTGTAAAAAACAGAAACTTTAGCGCTCACGAGAATTGCTGCCATTTTTATTTGTAAAGTGATATTTAGTTAATTATTTTTGCAGATGATTAATAGATAAATTCCTCATGTCCATCAGTTTATTTTAGAATTTTTGGGGTTCCAGAACTTGCGTTAGCTACAGATTACTACAGACTGTTCTGTTTTTGACAGATTCTGTTTTTCGTGTGTTGTTTGCTTATTTTGATGAATCTATGGCTAGTAAAATAGTTTATAAAACATATATACGTTTTAATACAGTAGGTTTAACACCGATATAAATAAATAATGAGTTAATTACAGTACCTTGAAGTGGTGTTTTGTTTTCTTTCACTAATGGAGCTCACGAGATTTTCTATTTTGAGTTTTGTGTTGTGAAGTTTTCAAGATTTTGGTTAAGTTTTGATGGATTATGGAACAAGGAGTGGAAATAGCCTAAGCTTTGGGATGCCCATGGAACCCCAAGGTAAAATTCAAGGACACCCAAAAGCCTAAGCTAGGGGATGCCCCGGAAGGCATCCCCTCTTTCGTCTATTTCCATTGGTAACTTTACTTGGAGCTATATTTTTATTCACCACATGATATGTGTTTTTCTTGGAGTGTATTGTATTATTTGAGTCTTTATTTGTTAGTTTACCACAATCATCTTTGTTGTACACACCTTTTGAGAGAAACACACATGATTCGGAATTTATTAGAATACTCTATGCGCTTCACTTATATCTTTTGAGCTATATAGTTTTTGCTCTAGTGCTTCACTTATATCTTTTAGAGCACAGTGGTGGATTTGTTTTATAGAAACTATTATTCTCTCATGCTTCACTTATATTATTTTGAGAGTCTTAAACAGCATGGTAATTTGCTTAAATTGGGAAATTAATCCTAATATGCTAAGTATTCGAGACTAGTAAAAAAACCTTTCTTATGAGTGTGCTGAATACTAAGAGAAGTTTGATGATTGATGATTGTTTTGAGATATGGAGGTAGTGATATTAAAGTTGTGCTAGTTGAGTAGTTTTGAAATTGAGAAATACTTGTGTTGAAGTTTGCAAGTCCTGTAGCATGCACGTATGGTAAACTTTATGTAACAACTTTGAAACATGAGGTGTTCTTTGATTGTCTTCCTTATGAGTGGCGATCGGGGACGAGCGATGGTCTTTTCCTACCAATCTACCCCCTAGGAGCATGCGTGTAGTGCTTAGTTTTTGATGACTTGTAGATTTTTGCAATAAGTATATGAGTTCTTTATGACTAATGTCAAGTCCATGGATTATACGCACTCTTACCCTTCCATCATTGCTAGCCTCTTCGGTACCGTGCATTGCCCTTTCTCACATCAAGAGTTGGTGCAAACATCACCGGTGCATCCAAACCCCATGATATGATACACTCTTTCACACATAAACCTCCTTATATATTCCTCAAAACAGCCACCATATCTACCTATTATGGCATTTCCATAGCCATTCCGAGATATATTGCCATGCAACCTTCCACCGTTCCGTTTATCATGACACGTTCATCATTGTCATATTGCTTTGCATAATCATGTAGTTGACATCGTATTTGCGGCAAATCCACCATTCATAATTTTTCATACATGTCACTCTTGATTCATTGCTATCCTGGTATACCGCCGGAGGCATTCATATAGAGTCATACTTTGTTCTAGTATCGAGTTGTAATCATTGAGTTGTAAATAAATAGAAGTGTGATGATCATCATTCATAGAGTATTGTCCCCAAAAAAGAGAAAGGCCAAAAAAAGTAAGGCCCCAAAAAAAGGGACAATGCTACTATCCTTTTTTCCACACTTGTGCTTCAAAGTAGCACCATGATTTTCATGATAGAGAGTCTCTTGTTTTGTCACTTTCATATACTAGTGGGAATTTTTCATTATAGAACTTGGCTTGTATATTCCAACAATGGGCTTCCTCAAATGCCCTAGGTCTTCGTGAGCAAGCAAGTTGGATGCACACCCACTTAGTTTCTTTTGTTGAGCTTTCATGCATTTATAGCTCTAGTGCATCCGTTGCATGGCAATCCCTACTCCTTACATTAACATCAATTGATGGGCATATCCATAGCCTGTTGATTAGCCGCGTTGTTGTGAGACTTTCTCCCTTTTTGTATTCTCCACATAACCCCCTCATTATATTCTATTCCACCCATAGTGCTATATCCATGGCTCACGCTCATGTATTGCGTGA
Source organism: Triticum aestivum (assembly GCF_018294505.1). Taxonomy (NCBI): domain Eukaryota; kingdom Viridiplantae; phylum Streptophyta; class Magnoliopsida; order Poales; family Poaceae; genus Triticum; species Triticum aestivum. The sequence goes on from NC_057800.1 coordinate 53,973,870, forward strand.
AAGTTGAAAAACGTTTGAGATTACTAAAGTATGAAACAATTGCTTGGCTTGTCATCGGGGTTGTGCATGATGAGAGCATTCTTGTGTGACAAAAATGGAGCATGACCAAACTATATGATTTTGTAGGGATGAAATTTCTTTGGCCATGTTATTTTGAGAAGACATGATTGCTTAGTTAGTATGCTTGAAGTATTATTAATTTTATGTCAATATTAAACTTTTGTCTTGAATCTTATGGATCTGAATATTGTTACCACAATAAAGAGAATTACATGGATAAATATGTTAGGTAGCATTCCACATCAAAAATTCTGCTTTTATCATTTACCTACTCGAGGACGAGCAAGAATTAAGCTTGGGGATGCTGATACGTCTCCAACGTATCTATACTTTTTGATTGTTCCATGCTATTATATTATCAACCTTGGATGTTTTATATGCATTTATATGCTATTTATATGATTTTTGGGACTAACCTATTAACCTAGAGCCCAGTGCCGGTTTATGCTTTTTCCTTGTTTTAGAGTATCGCAGAAAAGGAAAATCAAACGGAGTCCAATTGACCTGAAACTTCAAGAAACTTATTTTTGGACCAGAAGAAGCCCACTGAGTATCGGAGATGGACCAGAAGAGTCCCGGGCTGCCCACAAGGGTGGGGGCATGCCCCCCTGCCTCGTGGACAGCCCGGAGATCCACCGACGTACTTCTTCCTCCTATATATACCCACATACCCTAAAAACTTCGGGGAGCAGAATAGATCAGGAGTTCCGCCGCCAGAAGCCTCCGTAGCAACCAAAAACCAATATAGACTCGTTCCGGCACCCTGCCGGAGGGGAATCCCTCTCCGGTGGCCATCTTCATCATCTCGGTGCTCTCCATGACGAGGAGGGAGTAGTTCACCCTCGAGGCTGAGGGTATGTACCAGTAGCTTTGTGTTTGATCTCCCTCTCTATCATGTTCTTGAGGTGGTACGATCTTGATGTATCGCGAGCTTTGCTATTATAGTTGGATCTTATGATGTTTCTCCCCCTCTACTCTCTTGTATTGGATTGAGTTTTCCCTTTGAAGTTATCTTATCGGATTGAATCTTTGAGGATTTGAGAACACTTGATGTATGTCTTGCCGTGCTTATCTGTGGTGACAATGGGATATCACGTGATCCACTTGATGTATGTTTTGGTGATCAACTTGCGGGTTCCGCCCATGAACCTATGCATAGGGGTTAGCACACGTTTTCGTCTTGAATCTTCGGTAGAAACTTTGGGGCACTCTTTGAAGTAATTTGTGTTGGTTGAATAGATAAATCTGAGATTGTGTGATGCATATCGTATAATCATACCCACGGATACTTGAGGTGACATTGGAGTATCTAAGTGACATTAGGGTTTTGGTTGATTTGTGTCTTATGGTGTTATTCAAGTACGAACTCTATGATAGATTGAACGGAAAGAATAACTTCATGTTATTTTACTATGGACTCTTGAATAGATCGATTAGAAACGATAACTTTGAGGTGGTTTCGTACCCTACAATAATCTATTCGTTTGTTCTCCGCTATTAGTGACTTTGGAGTGACTCTTTGTTGCATGTTGAGGGATAGTTATGTGATCCAATTATGTTATTATTGTTGAGAGAACTTGCACTAGTGAAAGTATGAACCCTAGGCCTTGTTTCAACGCATTGCAATACCATTTATGCTCACTTTTATCATTAGTCACCTTGCTGTTTTTCTATTTTCAGATTACATAAACCATTATCTACTATCCATATTGCACTTTTATCACCATCTCTTCACCGAACTAGTGCACCTATACAATTTACCACTCTATTGGGTGTGTTGGGGACACAAGAGACTCTTTGTTATTTGGTTGCAGGGTTGTTTTAGAGAGACCATCTTCATCGTACGCCTCCCATGGATTGATAAACCTTAGGTCATCCACTTGAGGGGAATTTGCTACTGTCCTACAAACCTGTGCACTTGGAGGCCCAACAACGTTGACAAGAAGAAGCTTGTGTAGTAGACATCAGTTGCCATGGCCCCTGTGGCCATTGCGACAACCCCACGGGTGTCCCTCTTCGACTCACCCAATGAGAACATCACCGCCAAGTGCCTCATGGCTAAAGCCACCAACAAGGTAACCCTCAACATCAAAACTTCCGTCATTACTCATCCTTCTTTTATGGATTGCATTCATGAAAGTGGGGGGTCCAACGTGGAGGAAAATGAGTTTGAGTATTTTATGAGTAAGCTTAAGGGTAAATCCAGGAAGCACTTCGTTGCTCTCTTGGAACAACTTGGTGAAGCCAATGACATGATCAAGGCTCACGAAGACACCATCTCTAAGATGGAGGGGCATAGTTGTGACTATGCCGATGAGATATCAGATCTCTCTAATGCTCTTGAGGAAGAGCGTGGTCATCGCTTGGCTCTTGAGGAGTCACACAATGATGACCATGCTAAATTAAAGAAAGATCTTGATCATGCTCTTGTTGTGTCTCATGTGCTAAACTCCGAGAAGGCGAAACTTGGTGTTGATCTTGCTAGACTTAAGGAGGAGTTTGATATACTTGACAAGGCTCACAAGGACTTGAATAGTACTCATGCTAATCTTAAAGAGTCTCATGATCAACTCCAAGTGAGGCTAACCAAGGAGAAAGCCACTTTTCCTCATATGGTTTTAATTGATAATGCAAATGCTACTAACCCTTGTTGTGAGCATGTGCATCTTGTTGAGGAGAATGCAAAGTTGAAGGAGCAACTTGAGAAAGGCATTGTGTCATGCATACAAGGTGAGAAGAACCTCAACGATGTTTTGAGCAATCAAAAGGAAGTTGTGGCCAAGGAAGGGATTGGGTTCACACCCAAGTCCAAGAACAAGAAGAAGAATGACAAGGCCAAACGACCTCCTCCTCTCATGCAAACTTTTGTCAAAGAGGGAGAGGGCGCCTCTAAGGAGAAGAAGAACAATGTGAAGGGTGGTGGTGTCAAGAAGGGCAATGCCACCCCTTCCAACAAAGTCGTCGACTTTAACCCTTCCTATGTGATATGCCATGCTAGTGATGGACATGTTTATGATAAATTTGTTGGTTCTCCTTATGAGTACATTGAATGGTCTATTTGGGTTCCTAAGACCCTTGTCACTAACATCAAAGGGCCCATTACAAAATGGGTACCTAAAACCAAGCATTGATCTCTTGTAGGTGTTTGCTTCCGGTGGGGGATCGTGGTTGCTCGATAGTGGAGCCACTAATCATATGACCGGAATCAAGGACTTGGTGGTGGACATGCAAAAGATTCCATCTATGCCCACCAATGTCGAGTGTGGGGTGATGCCTCATCCTCTAAGGTATTGGGGCCTGGCAAGGTTGTCATTTCTCATGATCTCACAATCGAGAAGGCCATGCTTGTTGAGTCCCCTGCATAAAATTTACTTTCTGTTCGTCAACTTGCAATCATGGGCTTTGCCACTTTCTTTGATATTGATACCGTGGCCCTCTTGTGGAGCAAGACTCTTAAAGTAGCCTTTGTTGGGCATGTCGAGAACAGTCTCTATGTGATTAACTTTTCGGAGCAACCCACTAAGACCGCGACATGCCTAATGGCTAAAGTTGACGTGGGATGGCTTTGGCATCACCGTTTAGCCCATGTCAATATGAGATCTTTGCAAAGTCTCCTTCACTTGGATCTCTTTGGGCCTCCATCCTTTTATAGCCTTGGGGGTAGAAAGTATTGCTTGGTTATTGTGGATGACTATTCAAGATACACTTGGGTGTACTTCTTCAAGAGGAAGAGTGAGACCCAACAAACCGTCATTGACTTTGCAAATGAAGCTCAACGTCAACTGATAACCCACAAGTATAGGGGATCGCAACAGTTTTCGAGGGCAGAGTATTCAACCCAAATTTATTGATTCGACACAAGGGGAGCCAAAGAATATTCTCAATTATTTGCAGCTGAGTTGTCAATTCAACCACACCTAGCAACTTAATATCTGCAGCAAGGTATTACTAGCAAAGTATTATGATAGTAATGGTAATGGTGGAAAAATTAATATTTTTGGGTTTTGTAGTGATTGTAACAGTAGCAGCGGAAAAGTAAATAAGCGAAGAACAATATACGAAAAGCTCGTAGGCATTGGATCTGTGATGGAGAATTATGCCGGATACGATCGATCATGTAACAATCATAACATAGGGTGACACAGAACTAGCTCGAGTTCATCAATGTAATATAGGCATGTATTTCGAATATAGTCATACGTGCTTATGAAAAAGAACTTGCATGACATCTTTTGTCCTATCATCCCGTGGCAGCGGGGTCCTATTGGAAACTAAGGGATATTAAGGCCTCCTTTTAATAGAGTACCGAACCAAAGCATTAACACCTAGTGAATACATGAACTCCTCAAACTACGGTCATCACCGGTAAGTATCTCGATTATTGTCACTTCGGGGTTAACGGATCATAACACATAATAGGTGACTATAGACTTGCAAGATAGGATCAAGAACTCTCATGTATTGATGAAAAAAAATAATAGGTTCAGATCTGAAATCATGGCACTGGGGCCCTAGTGACAAGCATTAAGCATAGCAAAGTCATAGCAACATCAATCTCAGAACATAGTGGATACTAGGGATCAAACCCTAACAAAACTAACTCGATTACATGATAAATCTCATCCAACCCATCACCGTCCAGCAAGCCTATGATGGAATTACTCACGCACGGCGGTGAGCATCATGAAATTGGTGATGGAGGGAGGTTGATGATGACGATGGCGACGGATTCCCCCGGAGCCCCGAACAGACTCCAGATCAGCCCTTCCGAGAGAGTTTAGGGCTTGGCGGCGGCTCCGTATCGTAAAATATGATGAATCCTTCTCTCTGATTGTTTTCTCCCATAAAGTGAATATATGGAGTCAAGGTGGACGTCGGTGGAGCATCAGGGGGCCCACGAGGCAGGGGGCACGCCCCCCACCCTCGTGGATAGGGTATGGGCCCCTTGACATGGATCTTTCTTCTAGTATTTTTTTATATATTCCAAAAATAATCTCCGTTGATTTTCAGGTCATTCCGAGAACTTTTGTTTCTGCACAAAAATAACACCATGACAATTCTGCTGAAAACAACATCAGTCCGGGTTAGTTCCGTTCAAATCATGCAAGTTAGAGTCCAAAACAAGGGCAAAAGTGTTTGGAAAATTAGATACGTCGGAGACGTATCATTAACACAATGCAAAGATCTTGACAATAAGAAGTGCCAACGGCATCGAGTTCAAGAACTACACCTTGGATGAGTTTCTTAGTGATGAGGGAATCAAACATCAATATTTTGTACCTTACACCCCTCAACAAAATGGTGCAGCGGAGAGGAAGAACCGGACGTTGATGGATGCGGCAAGGACCATGATGGCGGAGTTCAAGTCCCCATACAACTTTTGGGCCGAAGCCATCAACACTGCGTGTCATGCATCCAATCGGCTCTATCTCTGCAAAGGCTTGAACAAGACCCCATATGAGATACTCACCGGTAACAAGCCCAACCTCAAGTACTTTCGGGTGTTCGGTGTAAGTGTTTCATCCTCAAGAAAGGTGTTCGCTTGTCTAAATTCAAGGCTAGCGCTTATGAGGGCATATTTGTTGGCTTTGCTACAAACTCTCGTGCTTACCGTGTCCTCAATAAGTCCACGAGACTTATTGAGGAGACGTGTAACGTGGAGTTTGATGAGAATAATGGCTCCCAAGTGGAGAAAAGTGGCACTTGTGATGTAGGTGATGAAATTCCTCCCCAAGCCATAAGAAGAATGGGTGTTGGTTTTATCCTACCCATTGAGGAACCCCTTGTGGCCGAAGGAGAAGGACAATATTCCACTCAAGTGGAACCATCACCAACCCAAGGCCCACACTCTTCCGAAGAAGAAAGTGAAGGCCCTCGACCTCATGAACAAGACCAAGGGCAAGGTCAACCTCAAGATGGTGTTGAACCACCAAGTGATGCCCAAGGTCAAGTTCTCTCCTCCGAGCAAGTTCAATGTCAAGAGCAAGCTCAAGATCAAGAACAAGCTCAAGACGATGCTCAAGATGATCAAGTAACCGCACCTCAACTCACTCATGAGGAGGAATTGGAGCGTCGTGCCGCCAATATTGCATCCAAGCTCTCTACCAAGGGTCATCTCATGACAAATGTGCTTGGAAGCATTCGAAAGGGGGTAAGCACTTGCAGACAATTGGCAAACTATTGTGAACATCACGCGTTTGTCTCTTGTGTTGAACCCCAAAAGGTCTATGAGGCGCTCAAAGATCCGGATTGGCTTAATGCAATTCATGAAGAACTCAACAACTTCGAGCACAACAAGGTGTGGAGATTGGTGCCAAGGCCAACGGGGAACCATAATGTCATTGGAACCAAGTGGATATTCAAGAACAAGCAAGATGCTCATGGGATTATTGTCCGTAACAAGGCTTGCTTGGTAGCACAAGGCTACTCCCAAGTCGAGGGTATTGACTACGGTGAAACCTTCGCTCCCGTTGCTCACCTTGAATCTATTTGTTTGTTGATTGCTTATGCTTCTCATCATAACTTCAAGTTGCAACAAATGGATGTGAAGAGTGCTTTTCTTAATGGTCCTATTAATGAGTTGGTGTATGTCAAACAACCCCCCGGGTTCGAGGATCCCTATTTTCCGGATCATGTGTACCAACTCGATAAGGCACTCTACGGCCTTAAACAAGCCCCATGTGCGTGGTATGACCACCTTACCGAGTTGTTGCAAGATCATGGGTTTGAAATTGGGAAAATCGACCCCACTCTTTTTACTAAGAAGGTCAAAGGGGAGTTGTTTGTGTGCCAACTATATGTTGATGATATTATATTTGGTTCTCCTAACAAAGCTTTCAATGAGGAATTTGCCGCTCTCATGACCTCAAAGTTCATGATGTCCATGATGGAGAGTTGAAGTTCTTTCTCGGGTTCGAAATCAAGCAACAAAGAGAAGGAACCTTCATCAACTATTGGGGATATGACTATTTGTGTAAGCCATCCAGGAGAGGCCGGGTTACGCAAATAGAGGTTCATCAGAAGCCCAAGACTAAGGCATGAAGATGGCGGTTCACTAAAAGGCTTAAAGGCCCACAGGCGACTCTGAGGCCCGTAAAGATAAACCGCCATGATGGTATAACTTGTACTGTAAGGTAGAAGTAACTAGTCGCCGAGCCGGACACTGTTTATGAGCCGGCCGGGACTCTGTAGGCCGCAGGGCGTCAACCCGTGTATATAAGGGGACGACCCGCCAGCGGCTTAGGGGGAGAAACAACTGATCGAGAACCAGGCATAGCATATCTCGCTCCATGGTCATCGAAACCTCAAGCAATTCCAACCCAACTAGACGTAGGCCTTCCTTCACCGTAAGGGGCTGAACTAGTATAAACCTCGCGTGTCCTTGTCCCGATTAACCCCTTTAAGCTTCCTAGTTGCGATGGCTCCACGACTAAGTCCTTGCAAAAGAACATCTGTCGTGACAATTCCATGACAGTTGGCGCCCACCGTGGGGCCAGCGCACGGTAGATTTGAGTTCTTGAAGGGCAGCTTCGAAGGGCTCAAGGGATACGCAGTTGGCCGGATGACCAAGAGTTGTCGCGGCAGGATCTACATCGGCGACGAAGGCTAGGGCCCCGACGCCGGCTCAATTGAGTACGGGTACCGGGTCCCCTTTGGCGGAATTCACGTCTTCATCGGCCGGATTGGTGAGCCGGGCCCTGAGCCGGACAGCTGCACCGACCTCGTCGATACGGCTCAGCGTGTGAAACCCGCCCGAGCTCAACCCGTCGTGAAGCGTGCCTTTGTGGGTTGCATCCATAAAGGTGAACTTTCTGAAGGATCTGAAGGTGATGGTGAGCCGGCCGTCCTCTCTGATGGTGATTCGTCCGCCGGCTCGACAGATTCGATGTATCAAGTTCAAGATGGTGTGCTTGGGGGCTGTTCCGATGGCAGCACTATTCCGGACCCCTCAGAGTCGCCAAACTGGCCAGGAGTCTTCATGGCTGGTACTCAACCTGGCCAAAATTCTACGGCCTCAGCGGCGATAATGTCCGAGTTAGGAGCAGCCGGGGCAGGAGGCCTTGTGCGCTCACCGGCTCAGGTGCTGATGGATCTCATGGATAAACTTACGGCCTTGTTAACTGCTACAGTCGTCCATGCGAACCAATCTGGGCATGAGGCAGAGGTGGCACAGGTTCACGATGAGATCGCCCGGGCCAAGGAAACCTTAGCAGCTGAAGATACTAGATTAGCCACAGAACGGGCGACTTTGGACGTACGGGCGCAACAACTTCAGGCAGAGGCCTTTCAGCTCACGTTGAGCTTGAACGCATCTAATGAGGTAATGAGGAGGAGACATCAGAAAACTCAGTCCCGTTTACCTCAGATTTATGATCCTCGGAATCTCTTTGCCACACCCGGGGCCGGTCCAAGTAGCCCGCCAGGTGCAAATCAGTTTATGACATCCGGAGCGGGAGGCCTAGTCCAGCCTCCGGTGACGGCGCCTCTTCACGGCAATATGGCACCGCCCCATTACGTACCAATACCACAGGGTCACTTCTCCAACCCGATGGAGAACTTAATCGCAGCATCAGCATGTTTGGCGGCTCTCCCAGTAGATGGTGATGATCCGACAGCGGTGGAAACCCGGAGGATCAGGGAACTTGTCCAAACAGCCCTGGCTCAGCAAGAGACCTACTCCTACAGCCGGGACAGGATTCACTCAACTCCTCCGCCCTGGTTAGCTCCGCCTCGTCAAAACCGGAGCCCGAGTTACAGTAGACACATGGAGTCAGAGGCCTTGTCAAGTAGCGCTCAGTGCCGGAACCAGCCCGGCGGGTATAACCCGGTTCAGGAGCGGATACGTCAGGAGGATGAGCGGGCGGCTCAGCTAGCAGCCCAACAGGACTCACCGGCTTACCCGACGACTTCCGTTGAGGCGGGTGTTGCTACTAGAACCGAGGAGTTCCTTGTCTGGTACCGGCTCTACGTAATGTACGTCTGCCCAAGGATTTCAAGGGACCTCGAAAGGTGCCGAATTATACGGCCGATGTACAGCCTGGGGCGTGGATTGAAAGTTACGAGATGGCCATGGAGCTGCTGGAGGTTAGTGATGAAGCGATGGCCAAATACTTCACCATGATGTTGGACGGAACGGCCCGTTCTTGGTTAAAGGGTTTTCCACCCAATTCCATTAGTTCATGGGCGAAGCTAAAGGCCCGTTTCATCCAGAACTTCAAGGACACTTGCAAGCAGTCTATGTCGATTGTGGACCTGAAAAATTGTAAGCAGGAGGAAGGTGAATCTACGACTCATTGGGTGCGTCGGGTCAAAGATATAATACATTCGTCTGACAAGATGGATGCCGGCTCAACAGTTCTCATGCTGGAGAAGAATTGCCGCTTTGAGCCTCTGAGACAGAAACTAGGGCGCCTTAAGCATGATTGCAACGATATGGGGACGCTGATGGCGGCTTTAGTCAAGTATGCCGATTCTGATAGTACCAAGGATCCCGCGTCTGATGAGGAAAAGACAGGGAAGGGAAAGAAGAACGGTAATGGAAAGGGTCAGCAGCATAACCCGGCGAGTCAAGGAGGCAATAAGCGTAAGGCGGACGGTAACCCGGAATTTGTGGCCAATGCACAGGGTAACAATCAGAAGCGCAAAGGAAAGCCACCCCCTCAGTTTGGCGGGTCAGGTCCGTCTCTTGAGCAACTACTCAATGAGCCCTGCCCGAAACACGGCACCCGGGAACAACCAGCGACTCATTTATGGAAGGATTGCGCAATCATGAAGGCTTTCAAGAATTCTAATACGTTTGATGGCAATCAAGGCCCAGGAGGCGGCTCAGGAGCTGGCGGCTTTCATGGCCCGGGCGGCGGTTCAGGATCCGGTTTTCAGGGAAGCCAGGGTGGTTATAATCAACAACAGTCTGGTCAAGGAGGTCAGCAGCAGCAGCAGTCGGGTTATCAGAGCCATCCAAAACAGCTAAACAGTGGGCAGTATCACGTGTTCACCACAAGTTTGTGTAAACGTGATCAGAAAGTTCATAGGAGGGTGGTGAATTCTGTTGAGCCGGCAGTCCCTCGTTACTTGAGGTGGTCGGAACAACCTATTGTCTGGAGCAGGGAGGATCACCCTCCCCGGGTTGATAATCCGGGTCAACTGGCCCTGGTAGTGGCACCGCAGGTTGGTGGTTATAAATTTACTAAGGTGCTCATGGATGGAGGTAGCAGCATCAACATCCTCTATTACGAGACCTTTTGGCGCATGGGCTTAACTGACAAGAATTTAAAGACTTCCAACACCGTCTTGCATGGAGTGGTGCCTGGTAAGTCGGCGTATCCTGTGGGTAAGATTGAGCTAGAGGTGGCCTTTGGAGACGAGCATGATTCTAGGGCGGAAAAGTTAACTTTTGAAGTGGTAAAAATCAAGAGTCCATATCACGCTTTGTTCGGGCGGCCGGCTTATGCCAAGTTCATGGCGCGGCCGTGTTATGTTTATTTACAGCTCAAGATGCCGGGTTACAAGGGTACCATCACTGTGCATGGAAGCTGAAAGGTGGCCCTGGAATGCGAAGAAGGCGATGCGGCTTATGCCGAGTCTGTCTGTGCAGCAGAGGAGCTCAAATTTTATCAAGATAACGTTGACCCGGCGGATATGACCTCCCTCAAGAAGCCGACTACGGAGCATGACCCGGCCATGAAGTTTAAATCGGCTGCAGAGACTAAGCTTGTTGATTTTACTCCGGGCGATTCGTCTAAGCAATTCAGCATCAGTGCCAACTTGGATCCTAAATAGGAAAGCGCGCTCATCGAGTTCATCCGTGAGAACCGGGACATCTTTGCATGGAAGCCTTCTGACATGCCGGGTGTACCGAGAGGACTCGCTGAGCACACTCTTAATATTGATCCGAAGTATAAGCCGGTCAGGCAGTTTCTGCGGCGATTCAATGAGGAACGACGAAAAGCTATAGGAGAAGAGGTCGCCCGGCTCTTGGCGGCTGGGTTCATTGTCGAAGTTTTTCACCCGGAGTGGTTGGCTAACCCGGTGCTCGTGCTCAAGAAAAACGGCACCTGGCGGATGTGTGTGGATTACACGGACTTAAATAAGGCTTGTCCGGCTGATCCTTTCGCTCTCCCCCGTATTGATCAAATCATTGATGCTACGGCGGGTTGTGCGCGTTTGAGCTTTTTGGATGCTTACTCTGGTTATCATCAGATCAAGATGGCAGTTAAGGACCAGGAGAAGACGGCTTTCATCACTCCGTTTGGAGCCTTCTGCTATGTGTCTATGCCTTTTGGGCTCAAGAGTGCCCAGGCGACTTATCAACGGTGTGTACAGAATTGTCTCCACAATCAGATTGGGCGCAATGTTCATGCTTATGTGGATGACATAGTGGTGAAATCCAGAGAGGCGGAAACCTTGATATCTGATCTCAGAGAAACCTTTGACAATCTCCGGGTTTACAAAATGATGCTTAACCCGGAGAAGTGTGTATTTGGTGTGCCTGCAGGCAAGCTTTTGGGATTCTTGGTCTCAAACAGGGGCATCGAGGCTAATCCGGAGAAGATTAAGGCAATCACTTCTTTGGCTAAACCGGCATGTATCAATGATGTTCAGCGACTGGCGGGTCGTGTTGCCGCTTTAAGCCGGTTCATAAGCCGGTTAGGTGAGAAGGCCCTACCGCTGTACCAACTGATGAAGAAGGCAGACACCTTTGTCTGGAGTAATGCTGCTAATGCTGCTTTTGAGGATTTGAAGAGGCAGTTATCTGAGCCGCCAGTTCTTGCAGCTCCCATTGACAAAGAGCCTTTGCTGTTATATGTGGCTGCTAATTCACGAGCCGTCAGTGTGGCAATTGTGGTAGAGCGCAAGGAGGCTGGTAAGGAACATCCGGTTCAACGGCCGGTTTATTATGTCAGTGAGGTACTCATCGAGTCAAAACAAAGATATCCTCATTGGCAGAAACTTGTTTACGGGGTGTTCATGGCAAGCCGGAAGCTGAAGCAATACTTCCAAGGTCACCCTATCACTGTGGTAAGTTCTGCCCCCTTGGGAGACATTATTCAGAACAGAGAGGCTACAGGACGAGTCGCCAAGTGGGCCATCGAGCTCGGGCCTCATGGTCTGAAGTACGTACCACGCACTGCCATTAAGTCTCAAGCTTTGGTGGATTTCATCAACGACTGGACAGAGCTACAGGCACCTGAGGAGAAGCCCGATAACACTTATTGGACTATTCACTTTGATGGGTCCAGACAGTTGGAAGGCTCGGGGGCTGGAGTCGTGTTAACTTCCCCTCGAGGTGACAAATTTTGTTATGTGCTCCGGCTTATGTTTCCTTGTACTAACAATGCAGCTGAGTACGAGGCCCTACTCCATGGTCTCCGGATGGCCAAAGAGATGAACTTGAGCCGGGTAAGATGCTTGGGAGACTCAGACCTTGTGGCTCAACAGGTGTCAGGCAAGTGGGACTCTAAAGATCCCCTTATGGCGGCTTACCGTCGTGAAGTCGATGCTGTGGCTTGACATTTCAAGGGTTATGTGGTGGAACACATTGATCGAAGGAAGAATGAGGCGGCTGATGCCTTAAGCCGGCTGGGATCTCAGCGTAAGCCGGTGCCGCCTAACACCTTTCTTGATGTTTTGAATAATCCTTCTGTTAAGTTACCTACAGAGGAAGATCTGGCAATACCAGACCCGGAGGCACAGCTGATGGCGGCTCTCCATGTTATCCTGGATTGGACAGTGCCTTATTTGGCTTACATGACCCGGGGAGAGTTGCCTGAAGATGAGACCTTGGCAAGACAAATCGCCCGGCGGTCCAAGTCCATGACAATTGTCAATGGCGAGTTACATCATTGCAGCGTCACTGGAGCATTTCAACGTTGCGTGTCACCTACAGAGGGTCAGGAGATCCTTCGTGAGATTCATGAAGGCGATTGTGGTCATCACGCCGGCTCAAAATCTCTTGTGGCCAAAGCTTTCCGTCATGGGTTATATTGGCTGACGGCTCATGCTAATGCAGAAGACCTGGTCAGTAAATGTGACGGATGTCAGAAATTCTCACGACGAGCCCATGTGCCGGCTCAAGAATTAAGGATGATTCCAATTACTTGGCCGTTTGCAGTCTGGGGGCTTGATATGGTCGGGCCTTTCAAAAGGTCTAAGGATAAAAAGACGCACCTCTTGGTGGCGGTTGACAAGTTCACAAAGTGGGTGGAGGCGGAGCCAGTCAGTAAGTGTGATGCAGCCACGGCGGTCCAGTTTATGAAAAAGGTGATTTTTCGCTTTGGTTTTCCACACAGCATCATAACTGATAATGGCACTAACCTCTCCAAAGGAGCTATGGAAGAGTTCTGTCAACGAGAGCATATCCGGCTTGACGTTTCAGCTGTGGCTCACCCTCAATCCAATGGTCAAGCAGAACGAGCTAATCAAGAAATCTTGAGGGGTATCAAGCCCCGGCTCTTGGTCCCCTTGCAGCGGACGCCGGGTTGTTGGGTGGAGGAGTTACCTTCTGTACTTTGGAGCATCAATACTACACCTAACAGATCTACGGGTTACACGCCTTTCTTTATGGTGTATGGAGCAGAGGCGGTCCTGCCAAGTGACATCCGTCATGACTCACCCCGTGTGGCGGCTTATGTTGAGGAAGACAACGAAAAAGCTCGGCAAGACGCACTTGACCTGTTGGATGAAGAGCGAGACTTGGCAATAGCCCGCTCGGCGATTTACCAGCAAGACCTGCGCCGCTACCACAGCCGCCGGGTTAGGTCCAGAACCTTTCAGGAAGGCGACTTAGTGCTCCGACTCATCCAGGATCAATCTGACATGCACAAGCTATCCCCTCCTTGGGAAGGACCCTTTGTGGTCAGCAAGAATCTGAACAACGGATCATACTACCTTATCGACGTTCGGGAGCACAAAGACTCACGTAAGTCGGAGGAGGAGACCCGTCGGCCGTGGAATATCGCTCATCTTCGGCCTTATTATACTTGAGCCATCGGCTCTAATGTGTATATATTTATACTATGTATATTACATAAAGCAATAAAGCAGGACCTCTGTCCTTTTTTCCACTCCCAAAAAAGGTTTATGTGTTTTCTTTGTCAGGTGGTGGAGATAACTAAGGAGAAGCGGATCATATCTGAATCCGGCTTTCCTTTGGTCCGGCTTATGATCATATCTGAATCTAGCCGTGATCACTTGGGGGCTTCCTGTTCAAACATAGGTCGTATTCGAACCAAAGAGAACATAGCTGTCGATACCCACTTGATCGGCATACTGCCAAACCCACTTGGGGGCTTCTTGATCATATTTGAATCATAGCTTAACCCCTTTGGGTCTGACGTGGATCGTATTCGAATCAGCGTCATTAAACAACTCTTATGGTCACTTGGGGGCTTCCTGTTCAAACATAGGTCGTATTCGAACCAAAGAGAACATAGCTGTCGATACCCACTTGATCGGCATCGCCACAGCCACTGGGGGCTAACAGATCGTATCCGAATCTTAGCTCAACCCCTTTGGAACGGTTCACTGATCGTATTCGAATCAGAAACCCTTTTTGTTCATCATATTTTACAAGTATCAACATTGGATATCTTGCGACCCTCTTGAAAATACAATGGAGTACATTGCAATCCTCCAGGATTAAAATTGGTTACATCAGGTTGTTAAGTACCAGGTGAACTTTTATGTGCCAATTTTCAGGAGTTAAACTTACCCTCAGGGGTTGGCTTATATAAGCCGGAAAAGCAGCCGTAAGCATCACAGGGCAGTGCAAGACATTTCTGCAAAGGACATAACAGATTCATATAAACTACAAAGTGCATAGTGACGGCGGCTCATGCAAGTATTAAGGGCCATAAGCATGCGCAAAGGCATAGCAAAACTCAAAGTATTTTCTACTCTGTTACAAGACTCCCCGAGTCTGAATGATGCGGCATTGTTTTTCTACAACGACATAAGCAGGTGGCGCCTGGCAATCTACTCTTGGGGTTGACTTGAAGCCTCCGGGTTATCCTTCTCCGCCTCTCCGCCGGCTGCTTTGTCCTGGAAGGATGATGAGGCCCAGTCAATGCCACTCAAGGCCTCAAACTCAGCTTCATCATCTACTAAACCGGTTGGGTCGACTTCAGGGGCAAAGGTGTGCTTACGGATTGGAGGGATCAAGCTGACATCGTCATAATGCGGCGTGGGGATTCTCCGATTCTCCTTGTCATAACCCAGCTGATACTTGGTGAGGTCAGTGTCGTTTCCAATTTGAGTGGCCACAGGGCGTATATCCCTCACGCAGGTGGTGAAATCCTTTTCATCAAACGGAGTGCCATCCTCCTTTAAACTTGGATACCCAAGAACGATGTCGGTCGGGTCTAGCTCTGGTAACCAGGCTTTGGCTCGACTCGGCTATTGCTCCGGCTCTTGCTTGGGCCGTCTCAACTCTTGAATCCGCTGAGGAAGTACAGCAAGCCGTTGTAACACATCTTGCAAGAGGTCGGGTACATCATTTGATAAGGCTACAATGGCCAAGGCACGTTGTGACCCGATGTACAGTTGCTCTACTAGAGTATACACCGCCTTCAATTTGATCAGCATATTTTGCTTGAGGTTTGTGCTCCTAGGGCCTGTATTGGTAAGTATAAGGTAAACCTCAGGTAACAATTGAAGGAATGTTTACAATATTTAATGCTTGCTTAAGATAACTTACCAAAGATCGCTGAGACCATCCAAGATATCTGGCGTTGTAAGCCGGTCAGTTTGGTTGTTGCATTTGCCAGCGACGCCTCTGCTATCTCGGCCCGGGTCACCAGTCCGGCCTTTTCGTCAGTCCAAATTTTCTTCTCCGACTCAAAAATTTTCTTCAGCTTCTCTTGTTCAGAGATGCTGAATTCAAATTTGGAGTTAGCCTTTTGAATTTCAATCTCCTGGGCTGCCAGGCGGTTCTTCAGGTCAGCAATCTCCGATTCAAATTGACTTATGGTGGCCTGCATTGCACCGGATAGTAGTCAAGATTACGGTAAATAATATTAAGTCCCAAGCACTTTGCAAGCAAAGATACTTGACACTTGGGGGCTAATGTATACCGAAGCTTTCTAAATTATTAAGCCGGTCCTGGATATTAAGTCCCAAATACTTTGCAAGCAAAGATACTTGGCACTTGGGGGCTAATGTGTATCGCAAGTTAAAGGTATTGTGTTACATCCGGTTTAAATATTTTTCTTTAAGCCGGGCAAGCAGCTCTAACAATTTTTCTAAGTCTACAACATATTTATTCATAAGCAATAGACTTGGGGGCTGGTACAGTAAGTATGATTGAAAGTAAGGAAGCATAAGTCATACCTCAAATTTTTGCTGTATTTGCTTCACCATGTCAATTTCCAGGTCACGGCTGTTTTGCACCTGGTTGATATAGCCCGAGACGATCTCTCCAATACTCAAATGAGTATAGTCGGTGATATCCATCTTGGCCTTACGGCTTTCTAGCAACTCCTCTTTAGCCGAGCATTTGGCAAGGACGGTGGGCCTGGCCGGCTCAACGAATTGAGCCTTGAGAAATTCCACTTCTGGGTCAGCCGTTTTGACTGGGCTAGGTGCCTCCGGGTTAACAGAACCATCAAGAATATCTTCAGCAGGCGGGTCAGAAGTTGGTGCTGCAATGTCTTGAGCCGGCTCAGGCGGCGGTTGATGTGTGGAAGAGTCGGGAGCAGCTATACCCTGTTCTGGTTCAGTCACCACAGGGGTTTGGGCCGGTTTATCCTTCTTGGTTTTCTTCCTGGGCTTAACCTGCACGCTGTGGGCAAAGCAGAGAAATAAGTAAAGAAACATGAAGAAAGAAAAACATAAGGTGAATAAATTGATATTACCCATGGGCAGTCTTAAAAGCCGGCATGTTTGATTGCATGGACTCGCCGGATGAAGGAGAGGTATCCTGGTAATTGGAGTCAGAGGAATTGAGAGGTTGACGGATTAGACCCGCCAAAGGTAAAAAAGGGTATAAGTTGGAGATAACCTCAGTCCGACGCTTCCGGGTTGTGTCAGGCAAGCCGGAGGATAGCTCTGCATCCTTGCTGGTCCGGGTCTGCCTCCGGTTTTCAAATTGCTGTTGCTTCAAAAGAAAGTCAGGATCTTGGTAAGCCAAAGGGTGTGAAAATCTTACTTTCCGGGTTACTCTTCGAATTTTCTAATGCGGCCGAAGCTCGGAGTCAGAGGTGATTATAGTTACCTCTTCCTCGACAGGTTGGCTGTTGCCTGTGTCTTCCTGAAAGAAGGTTAATATCAGTAAGGTAGTGATAAAGGAGAAAGGGAAATTAAAAAGTTACCTCTTCTTCATTATCATCAGAATCATTAAGCTGAAACAGCTCAGAAGCGCTTGGCTTCCTTTTCCTTGAAGTGGTGGGCTTGGCGGTTTTCCTTTCGGCTCTCTTGGCCGCCCTGGCTTTCTTGGCCGCCTCATGATCATATTGGATTTTCCAGAAGTTATCATTTGCCTGTAAAAGGTTATAAAGGGTTATGCGTAAGAATACAGTATAACATGGTAAAAAAATAACCTGACGGCTGGAAACTTACTGCAGGGGTCGGGTTCTTCTTGCAAAAAGGTAGTAAGCCGAAAGCATTACTATTCACTATGCCCTCTTTCAACAAAGACTGAGTTGTAGCTTCCACTACGTCATCTGGTAAGTCGTCAGGACTATGACGCTGAGGGTCATCTTTCTCGCCTGAATAATTACACATTAAGCCGGGGCGGCGGCTTAACGGAATTATTCTCCAAGCAACCCAAACTCGGACCAGGTCAATGCCATCTAAGCCGTTCCCTAAAAGAGCTTTAATCTTCTTGATCTTGGGGTGAGTGGCAGACGTTCAATAGCAGTCAACTTATCCGGCAGCGGGTGAGTAGGTTCAAGGCGCAATGCACGAAAGCCGGGCAGCGGGTTTTCACCAGCCGGAGAAGTATCTTGGTAGTAGAACCATGTCTGGTTCCAGTCCTTTGGATGACTCGGCAATTCAGCATAAGGGAACAGGCAGTCTCTCCGCCTTTGAATCGATATGCCACCAAGCTCCAGACTGGGCCCGTTGGCCCGCTCATTCTGCCGGTTCAAATAGAACAATTCCCTAAACAAAAGTAGGTTGGGTTCTTCTCCAAGGTAGACCTCACAGAAAACTTGGAAGTTGCAGATATTTGACACGGAATTGGGCCCGATGTCTTGAGGTCTTAAGTCAAAGAAGTGCAAAACGTCTCTAAAGAATTTTGAACCGGGAGGAGCAAATCCCCGGCTCATGTGATCGGTAAAAATGATCACCTCCCCTTCCTTGGGTTGAGGTTTCTCTTCAGACGGGTCAGGAGCACGATAAGACATGACATCCTTCTTGGGTAGATGGCCAGACTTTACAAACTCGGACAGTTTTCTCTCTGTAACAATGGATGGGACCCAGTTGCAGGTAACCGGAGGTTTAACAGCTTTGGGTGCCATTGGGTAAATTGAAGCCTACAACAAGATAAAGGAAATTTTCCGGTTTATTATAACCCGGAGAATAAACATTATTGGGTTATTTAAGATGGCGGCTTAAGAAGGGGCCTAATGACATACAGGTAACTATGTGATAATGTTTAACAGCTGCAGGTATTAAAGATGATTAAGGTTTTCTTAAGTCGCCAGAGGCAAGTGGTGCTGACAGCCGGTATTATCTTAAACCGGCTATACGGACTACTATGGCTGAAACAAGAGTCAACAGACACAGTTTTTGGCTAAGTGTGGAGCAAACAGGTTTCACAAATTGCAATTATTATTTTGGATCAAACGATGCTCTGGAAAGGAAAAAATTTCTAGACCTAAAACAGTACAGGGAAGTTCATATACTCAAGGAGGGCTTCCAAAACAAGGAAATGAGATCTGTTTTCATACAGAATAAGCACACAACATCCTCCGCAGCAGTTCTATGTGGTTTTTACGATCTGAACAAGGTATTAGAGGTAAGAACTAATGGAGGTTGCGTCGGGCGACGATGAACGTCGACGAACTCAAGACAGTACTAATGTAGATCTGAGAAAGAGGGGAAAGAGAACTCACCGATGTGGAAGAACTGCGGAGGGTTGCTGTTGTTCTCTGGTCAAAAAACAGGGTGATGCAGTGGCCTGAGTCGGTGAAGACGAGGTTTCCGATGGTGGCGGCGGTGGAGCTCGAGCGGCAGAAGAGGGAGTGCGAGGAAGAAGACGAACGGAGGAAATGAAAAAGACCTAGGTCGCGCCTATTTACAAGGAGGACCGACTGAGACGGCGCGAGAAACAAGGAGACCAAGACATCATTATCCAGCGGCCCCAACGCCTTGATTTTTGGGAGGGTCAGTAAAGGCAAAGATCCGTTGAAGATATGATGAATTAAAATATAAGTTTTATTGAAGATGACATCATGATGATTTAACCTGGAGCCAGAGGATGACTTCACGGCGGGTTACAATTTTCACGCAAGACAGAAGACTAAAGGCCAGTTCATAAGGTTTTCAAAGATTGACATGAACCGGTTCAAATCAATCTGGGGCCTAATGTTGGGGATATGACTATTTGTGTAAGCCATCCAGGAGAGGTCGGGTTACGCAAATAGAGGTTCATCAGAAGCCCAAGACCAAGGCATGAAGATGGTGGTTCACTAAAAGGCTTAAAGGCCCACAGGCGACTCTGAGGCCCGTAAAGATAAACCGCCATGATGGTATAACTTGTACTGTAAGGTAGAAGTAACTAGTCGCCGAGCCGGACACTGTTTATGAGCCGGCCGGAACTCTGTAGGCCGCAGGGCGTCAACCCGTGTATATAAGGGGACGACCCGCCAGCGGCTTAGGGGGAGAAACAACTGATCGAGAACCAGGCATAGTGTATCTCGCTCCCTGGTCATCGAAACCTCAAGCAATTCCAACCCAACTAGACGTAGGCCTTCCTTCACCGTAAGGGGCTGAACTAGTATAAACCTCGCGTGTCCTTGTCCCGATTAACCCCTTTAAGCTTCCTAGTTGCGATGGCTCCACGACCAAGTCCTTGCAAAAGGACATCTATCGTGACAATTCCACGACATCAACCAAGACAAATACACTCAAGACATGCTCAAGAGATTCAAGCTAAGTGAAGTCAAGCCGGCTTCCACTCCAATGCTCGTCAAATGCCAACTTTACATAGACCCCAATGGTAAAGCGGTGGATCAAAAGGTATATCGCTCCATGATTGGCTCCTTGATTTACCTTTGTGCATCTAGACTGGATATCATGTTGAGTGTGGGAATTTGTGCATGGTTTCAAGTCGCACCTAAGGAAAGTCACTTTGTGGCGGTCAAGCGAATCTTTTGATATTTGGCTCATACCCCAAACTTTGGCTTATGGTACCCAAGAGGAGCAAACTTAAACCTTGTAGGCTATTCGTACTCCGATTGGGCGGGAGACAAAGTGGATAGGAAGTCAACTTCCGGAGGGTGTCAATTCCTTGGTTGCTCTTTGGTGAGTTGGTCTTCCAAGAAGCAAAGTTGTGTGCCTCTCTAGTCCACTGAAGTGGAGTATGTGGCCGCCGGTAGTTGTTGCACAAACTTCTATGGATGAGGCAAACTTTAAAGGATTACGGTGTCATTTGTGACAAAGTGACTCTTTGGTCTGACAATGAAAGTGCCATCAAGATTTCTCTCAACCCGGTGCAACACTTCAAGACGAAGCATATTGAGATTCAGTATCACTTCATCCGGGATCATATTAGGCGAGGGGAGATCGAGCTCAACTATATCAACACTCATGATAACCTTGCAGATATCTTCACGAAGCCTTTGGATGAAGCAAGATTTCGTGAGTTAAGGCATGAGCTAAATATCATTGATTTGAGCAATGTTGCTTGAACCCTTGCTCACCGCACCATACTCAACTTGTTATCTTGTTTAGGTGTAGGCATTGACATAGGGGGAGTGTTGTTCTCTCAATGAACTCTCCCTCCCCCAATTATGCATAAATTGATCAACTCTTTCACATTCGCCATTCTTGATGGTACTTGTTCTTCAAAGACGAGTTTTGGTCATGGGCCCAAGGATAATTCTTCGCGGTGCCATACCAATTAATTCAAACATAGGTGGCTCCGGCCACCACCCTCTCTTTGGAGAGGTTGTGTCTCGCGGTTGGTGCTTGTTGTCTTTTGCCTTCCCTTCTTTGTGCCAAGCTTGTGTTTGAGTTGCCTCGTGTGTTAGCTCATTGGTGTGTCCGTTCGCTTGAAGGTTGCATTGCAAAGGCTGTTTTCCTCTCTTGTTTGTGAGACGTGCATTTTCTTGGGTTCACGGTACTATCGTGGCTTGCCACAGTACTACCGCAGGAGCTGTGCACGGTACTACCGCAACCAGCACAACATTAATTTTTTACTCCCGCTAGAAGAGCGGTACTACCGCGCCATGTGCGGTACTTCTGCCCGGGCGGTACTACCGCACAGTAGCGAGCGCGTGGGGGTTAAGAGCAGGCAGGGGGAGTTCCAACTCCCCCATACCCATTCAACTCATCTTCCCCACGTAGTCTCTCTCTCTCTCCTGCTCAAGAACGACGCCGGAGAACCTCGCCGGATCTCTGTCTCCGGCCACTCTCCTCGCATTCCGTTCGGTGGGATCGTTCCCCACCACGTCCTCTTGCCATGGAATAAGGTTTCTCCCCAAATCCCTCTCTCCTTGTCTTGTTGTTTTGTCTCTAGGTTTTTGGGGAGATGCATGTTGTTCTTGAGATTTTAGGCCAAATCTTTGCAAGAGTAGGATGGAGAAGAGTAGTGATGCATAGAGATGCTATTTGGTATGTTGCTAATTGGTAGGTTTGATCAACCGTAGTACCGTTCCTTAGGCACGGATGTTCTCAGATCAGTTTTTCGTTTCGGGTATGAACCCGAGCGGTACTATCACTCCAGACGTGTTCACCTCATACGATACTACCGCGCGAGGTGCGGAAGTAAAATTTTACTACCGCTCCAGGAGCGGTAGTAAAATTTTAGTTCCGCACACTTGTGCGTTACTACCATTGAGTCCGAACCTTCCCTATAGCAACTACCCAATGTTATTTCTACTTGTTTCATTTGTTTTGTTGTGGTATTTGCATTGATCCTTCTCGATTTTCTTGCGTGTTCTTGTGTTGTGTGTCATAGGTGGTGGCTCCGGTTCCAATGTCCGTTGTTCGAACCCCGTTCACGACATGGGCTCGAAGCATCTGAGCAACCAAGATGAAACTCCAGAGGGCTCCAATGCCCCCCAACGCAGAACCAAGTCAACCGCAACCAAGACCAAGGAGCCAACAATGGGCATGGATGAGATGCCACTAGCTGAGTTTGTCACTCGAAGGAAGATCGACCCCTATGTGAATCCACGTGCAAACTTCAGAGGGAATGAGTTGTTCTGGACTAAGCAGCAGAATCTTATCTATCTGGATGTGATCAAGGCCAAGCAGAACATCTACGTGGACGTGCACTGGATTGACATGCATCATATGAGGCAGGATAAGCACCGCACCTATTTTGGTGAGGCCTTGGACCTGGTGGAGCAGTTTGGCATTGAGGACTTGATCACGTTCCACCTGGACTTTGACCCTGAGATTGTGTCTTGGTTCTTTGCCTCAGTCCACTTCCATACTGATGAGGAACGGACCTTGACGTGGATGACAGATGGACAACAACTGACCACCAAGTGGAAGGACTTCATGGATCTGCTACAGGTTCATGATGAGGGGCTCAACAAGCCCGTTGGTGTTCGCCCTCATGCCAACTCCGAGTCCACCAACAAGAACAAGCTCCATCCATACTATGTTGAGAAGCAGCTTCCCAATGGCAAGAAGGCATGGGTGCTGAACCCATTCCTTGACATCATGTATTGGATCTTCCGCAACACCCTCTTCCCACGTATTGGTGACAAGGATAAGGTACATGCCTATCTCGTGGATATGATTCTCATATGTGAGGAGGCGCGTCGTGTTCAGACGCAACCACTTGATGTCTCACATATCATGTGGTGTGAGCTACGGTTTGCGGTGTTAAACCGTAAGGTACCCATCTATGGTCCTTACATGTTTCACCTGATCTCGAAGACTTGGGAGAAGCTCTATCCCAATGTTGAGTTTGAGGCCCCCGACTGGAACCGTCACGATCCCATCAAGCTCCGCGTCAAGCCTAAGTGGGCTAACACCACTACCGTGCTGAGGCAGCGACTGCTCAGATGGACGTAGATGAGGATGAGATTGAGGAGGAGGAAGCGGATGAGGACAACTCTGCTGGGTATGCTCCTCCCTCTTCTGAGCCCTCATGGGATAAGAAGCTGAAGGCCAAGATGAAGACTTTGTTCTGTATGCAAGCCAAGGGGCAGTACAGGACCCATGTTGCTTCCAAGGAGAGTCACCGCCGCGGCAAGAGGATCTTGAGGATGTTTGGCGAGGAGATATCCAGTGGGTCCGAGAAGCACATCACTCCAGAGGGAGAATGGATGGCGAAGCAGGCTTACTAGTGGACCGAGTCTGAGGAGGAGACCATCCCCGTTGCCGACGCCGACGAGGAGCGTGACGAGTGATTGCTCCAGCTTGAGCTACCACCTGTGTCGTAGGTGTCCTCTCTGCCTTTTTGGTGTCTCGATGCCAAAGGGGGAGAGAGTGTAGGGATTTGTGAGTCGTGTGTCGTGTTTGCTTTTGTTCTGTTGGACCTCGTTTGCTTTGGTTTGGTTTGTCATGAGTCGTGTTAGTCGTGTTCCCTTATCATATGGTGTAAGACATATGCACTCTATCGTATCTTATAGTCTTTCCTTCTTAGTAGCCCGTGAGCTTATGCTATCTTGTGCTAGTTAATTTATGCTCATATGTATTATCTTGCCTCTCTGTTATTATTAGTTACTCATTTGCAAGATTTGCCTCGCCTATAAAATATAGGGGGGGTGTTGATCCTAGTATGTGTGCCGTGTAGTCCAAAGCACATCTCCAGAGTGCACTGATACGTCTCCAATGTATCTATAATTTTTGATTGCTCCATGCTATATTATCTACTGTTTTGGGCAATATTGGGCTTTATTTTCCACTTTTATATTATTTTTGGGACTAACCTATTAACCGGAGGCCCAGCCCAGATTTGCAGTTTTATGCCTATTTCAGTGTTTTGAAGAAAACGAATATCAAACGGAGTCGAAACGGAACGAAATCAAGTGGAGAAGTTATTTTTGGAACGAAAGCCACCGGATAGACTTGGACTCCACGTCAGGAGATACGGGAGGTGCTCACGAGGGTGGGGGGCGCCCCCCCCCCTAGGGCACGCCCCCTGCCTCGTGGGGCCCTCGTGGCTCCCCTGACATACTTCTTTCGCCTATATAACTCCACGTACCCTAAAACTTCCAGAACACACAATAGATCGGGAGTTCCACCACCAGAAGCCTCCGTAGCCACCGAAAGCCAATCTAGACCCGTTCCGGCACCCTGTCAGAGGGGGCAATCCCTCTCCGGTGTCCATCTTCACCATCCCGATGCTCTCCATGACGAGGAGGGAGTAGTTCTCCCTCGGGGCTGAGGGTATGTACCAGTAGCTATGTGTTTGATCTCTCTCTCTCTCTCGTGTTCTTGAGGTGATACGATCTTGATGTATCGCGAGCTTTGCTATTATAGTTGGATCCTATGTTTCTCCTCCCCCTCTTATCTCTTGTAATGAATTGAGTTTCCCCTTTGAAGTTATCTTATCGGATTGAGTCTTTAAAGATTTGAGAACACTTGATGTATGTCTTGCCGTGCGTATCTGTGGTGACAATGGGATACCACGTGATTCACTTGATGTATGTTTTGGTGATCATCTTGCGGGTTCCGCCCATGAACCTATGCATAGGGGTTGGCACACGTTTTCATCGTGATTCTCTGGTAGAACTTTGGGGCACTCTTTGAGGTTCTATGTGTTGGTTGAATAGATGATTCTGAGATTGTGTGATGCATATCGTATAATCATACCCACGGATACTTGAGGTGACATTGGAGTATCTAGGTGACATTAGGGTTTTGATTGATTTGTGTCTTAAGGTGTTATTCTAGTACGAACTCTAGGGCTGTTTGTGACACTTATAGGAATAGCCCAACGGATTGATTGGAAAGAATAACTTTGAGGTGGTTTCGTACCCTACCATAATCTCTTCGTTCGTTCTCCGCTATTAGTGACTTTGGAGTGACTCTTTGTTGCATGTTGAGGGATAGTTTTATGATCCAATTATGTTAGTACTGTTGAGAGGACTTACACTAGTGAAAGTATGAACCCTAGGCCTTGTTTCCTAGCATTGCAATACCGTTTATGCTCAGTTTTACCATTAGTTACCTTGCTGTTTTTGTAATTTCAGATTACAAATACCTTTATCTACTATCCATATACCACTTGTATCATCATCTCTTCGCTGAACTAGTGCACCTATACAATTTACCATTGTATTGGGTGTGTTGGGGACACAAGAGACTCTTTGTTATTTGGTTGCAGGGTTGCTTGAGAGAGACCATCTTCATCCTACGCCTCCTACGGATTGATAAACCTTAGGTCATCCACTTGAGGGAAATTTGCTACTGTCCTACAAACCTCTGCACTTGGAGGCCCAACAACATCTACAAGAAGAAGGTTGTGTAGTAGACATCAAGCTCTTTTCTGGGCCGTTGCTGGGGAGGTTAGCGCTTGAAGGTATATCTTTAGATCTTGTAGCCTAGTCTTTTAGTTTCTTGTTTTATCACTAGTTTAGTTTATAAAAGAAAACTATAAAAAATGGAATTGAGTTTGTCTCATACGCTTCACCTTTTTAATATCTGTCGTGAGTATGATGGAAAGGATAATTGTGCTCAAGTGCTAGAAGAAGAGATCTCTAAAATGTTTGGCACTAAATATTTGAATGATGAGCATGATTGTAATGTTGTTAGTATGAATTCTTTGAGTATCCATGATGCTAATGATGATTGCACTAGTTATGATGAAAATACCTCCTATAAACATGTCAATTTTTGTGGAGTAGACTGGGTTTGCAAGTACACACCAAATAGGGAAGATAGATATTGCAAGAGGCATAAGTACTTAGAAACCAAATTGTTGCAAGAAGAGCTAGATGTATGTGCTGAAAGATTCAATATTTTTCGTGCTCCTTGTGAACTTTGCAATGAACATGGTCATTTAAAGCTCCAATGCTATTTGTTTCATGATCAAGTCGTGTCCAAATATTGTGATAATTTGATCACCCTTGAGCATCATAAAGATCTTAGCCTTCTTTTGGGGTATGAAGAAATGAAACGTATAACTGAGGGTATTCCAAAGTTTAATCTTGATAGATTTCTTGATTTTGATCTAGAGAAAATTTATATGTATTGTGCGGTGAATTGTATTGAAAATCCTTATATGGCCAACTACATAAAGAAAAGAAAACAAATAGAATATGAATAGAATACTAATGAAAGGGAAGAGACTTCCCAATACCCTCCTATCATTTCTTATGATGAATCAGGTAACGAGGAGGAGCCTCCTATTCAACGAATCTCATTAATAAGGAGCTCCAAAAAGAGGATTGAACCCACACATGACGTGCCGAAGAAGAAGAAAAGAAAAAGGAAGAGAGGTAAAAAAATATCTCTCCCAAATAATGCTGCTCCAATTACTATTGTGCCTCATGAAAATATAATTGAGGAAGATAATGATACTTCTTATGATCTTGAAAATCTTTTCGGCACTTGCTTGGAAGAATATGATAATTGCTATACTATTGGTGCTATCCATATTATTAATGATGAGAGTGATTATGCTTATGATATGAAAAGGCCCAAGCTTGGGGAAGCTATGTTTGATGAGGATGACATATTTGAGAATATATTTGCTGCAATTAATGTTTGTCCCAAGCTTGGGGAAGCTATGATTAATGAAGATGATATTTTTAGTCTCCCAAGTTTTGATCTGCAAGTTTATAATGATGATAGCATGCATCCTACTTATGATGATTATTGTGATAATACTTATGCTATAAAAAGTAGTGATTATATTTATAAAACTTGTCATGGTTATGATTACCCCTTCTCTGAACATTACTCTTTTAATGTGGAAACAATTTATAGTATTCAAGTTCCCTATGATACTCCCACTATTCCGAATAAGAAGAATTTTGCTTATGTGGGGAGTAATAAATTTTCTATGCTTGTAGATCATGAAAAGAATGCTTTAGGTACTGGTTATATTGTTAAATTCATTCGTGATGCTACTGAAAATTATTATGAGGGAGGAATATATGCTTGTAGGAGTTGCAATAATATCAAGTTTCCTCTCTATGTGCTTAAAGTTTTGAAGTTATGCTTGTTTTACCTTCCTATGCAAGTTGATTCTTGTTCCCATAATTTGTTTGCTCACAAAATCCCAATTCATAGGAAGTGGGTTAGACTTAAATGTTCTAGTCATATTCTTCATGATGCTCTCTTTATGTTTCAATTCTCATCCTTTATGTGAGCATCATTGAAATCATCATGCCTAGCTAGGGGCATTAAACGATAGCGCTTGTTGGGAGGCAACCCAACTTTATTTTCGTTCCTTGATTTTTGCTCCTGTTTATTTATAAATAATTTATCTAGACTCTGTTTAGATGTGCTTTTATGCTTTTAATTAGTGTTTGTGCCAAGTAGAACCTTTGGGAAGACTTGGGGGAAGTCTTGTTGATCATGCTGTAAAAAAAACAGAAACTTTAGCGCTCACGAGAATTGCTGCCATTTTTATTTGGGGAGTTATATTTAGTTAATTATTTTTTTACATTATTAATATATAAATTACTATGGTCCAGCAATTTATTTGAGAATTTTATGAGTTCCAGAAGTATACGTTTGATCCAGATTACTACAGACTGTTCTGTTTTTGACAGATTCTGTTTTTCATGTGTTGTTTACTTATTTTGATGAATATATGGCTAGTAAAAGAGTTTATAAACCATAGAGAAGTTGTAATACAGTAGGTTTAACACCAATATAAATAAAGAATGAGTTCATTACAGTACCTTGAAGTGGTGATTTATTTTCTTATACTAACGGAGCTTACGAGTTTTCTGTTAAGTTTTGTGTTGTGAAGTTTTCAAGTTTTGGGTAAGGATTCGATGGACTATGGAATAAGGAGTGGAAAGATCTTAAGCTTGGGGATGCCCAAGGAACCACAAGGTAATATTAAAGGACAACCAAGATCCTAAGCTTGGGGATCCCCGGGAAGGCATCCCCTCTTTCGTCTACTTCTATTGGTAACTTTACTTGGAGCTATATTTTTATTTACCACATGATATGTGTTTTGCTTGGAGCGTCAATTTATTTTGTTATGATTTGCTTGCTGTTATTTAGAACAATGTTTTGCATCTTTTATTTCAATAAAAGTGGCATTGATAGCCTTTACTATGCCTATTTTAGAAGTCCACACGTTGCTGTTTGAAAACAGAAAGTTTACCGCTGTTGCAATAATTCCCTAGAAAAGTCAGAATGTGATAAAATGTTGAAACCTTTTGCATATTAAGATCTGATAAATTTAGTACAGTGGGAATTTTCTTTCATAATTTTTGGATCTAGGTAAGTATGGATGTTTCTGCATTCTTTACAGACTGTCCTGTTTAGGCAGATTGCTGTTATGTTTGCATTGTTTGCATATGTTTGCTTCTTTAATGATTCTATTTGAGGATAGGACTATTAAATATGCAGAGGCATTTAGTATGCAATATTGAATAATAAATTTAGGGATTTTCTACAGTAGAGTATGATAAGGTTTTGGCAATGGTTTATACTAACTTACCTCACGAGTCCTTGTTGAGTTTTGTGTGGATGAAGCTTTTGAGATTTAGGGAGACCGTGATATGAGAGGAATTAAGGAGACACAAAATCTCAAGCTTGGGGATGCCCAAGGCACCCCAAGATAATATTTCAAGAAGTCTCAAGCATCTAAGCTTGGGGATGCCCCGGTTGGCATCCCACCTTTCTTCTTCAACAATTATCGGTTAGTTTCGGTTGATCCTAAGTTTTGCTTCTTCACGTAATGTTTGCCATTATTAGAATGTCATTTTATTTTGCTTTGCTTGCTGTTTTAATAGAGTAACAATATCTGAAATTATTAAATGTTAGAGAGTCTTCACATAGTTGCACAATTATTCGACTACTCATTGATCTTCACTTATATCTTTTGGAGTAGTTTGTCGTTTGCTCTAGTGCTTCACTTATATCTTTTAGAGCATGGTGGTAGTTTTATTTTGAAGAAATAGATGAACTCTCATGCTTCACTTAGATTATTTTGGGAGTCTTAAATAGCATGGTAATTTGCTTAAAATCCTAATATGCTAGGTATTCAAGAATAGTAAAAACTTTCTTATGAGTGTGTTGAATACTATGAGAAGTTTGATACCTGATAATTGTTTTGAGATATGGAGATGGTGATATTAGAGTCATGCTAGTTGAGTGGTTATGAATTTGCGAAATACTTGTGCTGAAGCTTGTGATTCCCGTAGCATGCACGTATGGTGAACCATTATGTGGTGAAGTCGGAGCATGATTTATTTTTTTGATTGCCTTCCTTATGAGTGGCGGTCGGGGACGAGCGATGGTCTTTTCCTACCAATCTATCCCCCTAGGAGCATGCGCGTAGTACTTTGTTTTGATAACTAATAGATTTTTGCAATAAGTATGTGAGTTCTTTATGACTAATGTTGAGTCCATGGATTATACGCGCTCTCACCCTTCCACCATTGCTAGCCTCTCTAGTACCGCGCAACTTTCGCCGGTACCATAAACCCACCATATACCTTCCTCAAAACAGCCACATAACCTACCTATTATGGCATTTCCATAGCCATTCCGAGATATATTTCCATGCAACTTTCCACCATTCTGTTCATCATGACACATTCATCATTGTCATATTGCTAGCATGATCATGTAGTTGACATAGTATTTGTGGCAAAGCCACCGTTCATAATTCTTTCATACATGTCACTCATGCATCATTGCATATCCCGGTACACCGCCGGAGGCATTCATATAGAGTCATCTTTGTTCTAGTATCGAATTGTATCATTGAGTTGTAAATAAATAGAAGTGTGATGATCATCATTTAATAGAGCATTGTCCCCCAAAAAAAGAGAAAAAAAAAGAGAAAGGCCATAAAAAGGCCAAATAAAAAATAAAGGCCAAATAAAAAAGAGGAAAGGCCAAATAAAAAATTAAAAATTAAAAGGGACAATGCTACTATCCCTTTTCTACACTTGTGCTTCAAAGTAGCACCATGATCTTTATGTTAGAGAGTCTCTTGTTCTGTCACTTTCATATACTAGTGGGAATTTTTCTTTATAGAACTTGGCTTGTATATTCCAACAATGGGCCTCCTCAAGTGCCCTAGGTCTTCGTGAGCAAGCAAGTTGGATGCACACCCACTAGTTTCTTTTGTTGAGCTTTCATACATTTATAGCTCTAGTGCATCCATTGCATGGCAATCCCTACTCACTCACATTGATATCTATTGATGGGCATCTCCATAGCCCATTGATACGCCTAGTTGATGTGAGACTATCTTCTCCTTTTTTGTCTTCTCCACAACCACCACTCTATTCCACCTATAGTGCTATGTCCATGGCTCACGCTCATATATTGCGTGAAGATTGAAAAAGTTTGAGAACATCAAAAGTATGAAACAATTTCTTGGCTTGTCATCAGGGTTGTGCATGATTTAAATATGTTGTATGGTGAAGATGGAGCATAGCCAGACTATATGATTTTGTAGGGATAGATTTCTTTGGCCATGTTATTTTGAGAAAACATAATTGCTTAGTTAGTATGCTTGAAGTATTATTATTTTTTATGTCAATATGAACTTTTGTCTTGAATCTTTCGGATCTGAATATTCATATCACAAGTAAGAACAATTACATTGAAATTATGCCAACTAGCATTCCACATCAAAAATTATCTTTTTATCATTTACCTACTCGAGGACGAGCAGGAATTAAGCTTGGGGATGCTTGATACGTCTCCAACGTATCTATAATTTTTGATTGCTCCATGCTATATTATCTACTGTTTTGGGAAATATTGGTCTTTATTTTCCACTTCTATATTATTTTTGGGACTAACCTATTACCTGGAGGCCCAGCCCAGATTTGTTGTTTTATGCCTATTTTAGTGTTTTGAAGAAAAGGAATATCAAACGGAGTCGAAACGGAACGAAATCAACTGGAGAAGTTATTTTTGGAACGAAAGCCACCAGATAGACTTGGACTCCACGTCAGGAGATACGAGAGGTGCTCACGAGGGTGGGCGCGCCCCCTACCTCGTGGGGCCCTCGTGGCTCCCCTGACGTACTTCTTCCGCCTATATAACTCCATGTACCCTAAAACTTCCAGAACACACAATAGATCGGGAGTTCCGCCGCCAGAAGCCTCTGTAGCCACTGAAAGCCAATCTAGACCCGTTCCGGCACCCTGCCGGAGGGGGCAATCCCTCTCCGGTGTCCATCTTCATCATCCTGGTGCTCTCCATGACGAGGAGGGAGTAGTTCTCCCTCGGGGCTGAGGGTATGTACCAGTAGCTATGTGTTTGATCTCTCTCTCTCTCGTGTTCTTGAGGTGATACGATCTTGATGTATCGCGAGCTTTGCTATTATAGTTGGATCCTTTGTTTCTCCCCCCCCCCTCTTCTCTCTTGTAATGAATTGAGTTTCCCCTTTGAAGTTATCTTATCGAATTGAGTCTAAGATTTGAGAACACTTGATGTATGTCTTGCCGTGCGTATCTGTGGTGACAATGGGATACCACGTGATTCACTTGATGTATGTTTTGGTGATCAACTTGCGGGTTCCGCCCATGAACCTATGCATAGGGGTTGGCACACGTTTTTGTCGTGATACTCCGGTAGAACTTTGGGGCACTCTTTGAGGTTCTATGTGTTGGTTGAACAGATGAATCTGAGATTGTGTGATGCATATCGTATAATCATACCCACGGATACTTGAGGTGACATTGGACATTACGGTTTTGATTGATTTGTATCTTAAGGTGTTATTCTAGTACGAACTCTAGGGCTGTTTGTGACACTTATAGGAATAGCCCAACGGATTGATTGGAAAGAATAACTTTGAGGTGGTTTCGTACCCTACCATAATCTCTTCGTTCGTTCTCCGCTATTAGTGACTTTGGAGTGACTCTTTGTTGCACGTTGAGGGATAGTTTTATGATTCAATTATGTTAGTACTGTTGAGAGAACTTACACTAGTGAAAGTATGAACCCTAGGCCTTGTTTCCTAGCATTGCAATACCGTTTACGCTCACTTTTACCATTAGTTACCTTGCTGTTTTTGTAATTTCAGATTACAAATACCTTTATCTACTATCCATATACCACTTGTATCACCATCTCTTCGCCGAACTAGTGCACCTATACAATTTACCATTGTATTGGGTGTGTTGGGGACACAAGAGACTCTTTGTTATTTGGTTGCAGGGTTGCTTGAGAGAGACCATCTTCATCCTACGCCTCCTACGGATTGATAAACCTTAGGTCATCCACTTGAGGGAAATTTGCTACTGTCCTACAAACCTCTGCACTTGGAGGCCCAACAACGTCTACAAGAAGAAGGTTGTGTAGTAGACATCATGCACACATCTAGGAGGATCCCGTCTATATTTTACGTATGTTGGGTTTGCCTATGCTTTATTTATATTCCCATGTGCAAATCCCGTATTGTTACCAATCCACCAAAAATGGGGAGATTGTAAGGGCATATTTATCCCTTAGTAGTTTTGGTGATTGATGACAATGCTTTTGTGGACTAATCGTGTGCATTGAGCATTTCAGATATATCATGTCTAGGCACAAGACGATTTGGTGCCCCTCGAATACTATTGAAGATGATGTTTCTCTACGTTTCTTTTCGGTGGTTTGAGTCATAGGAAAGCCGTACTATTAAGAGGGGGTCCACATTGGAAAGGTTTGGGTGGAATCAACACGTACACCTTTCCTTTGTTCCTTTTGCACCACCTTTCCTTTGGCTCTTCGGAGCATCCTCCGTTTCTCCAAATCTCTACAAAAGGAAAGACTTCTAGTGATGCTAAACTGGGGCATGCGGTAGTACTGCTCCTCAGAGCGGTAGTACCGCAGGCCCCTGCGGTAGTACCGGCCATGGGCGCTGTAGTACCGGCCATGGGCGCGGTAGTACCGCAGGTTCTCATGGTAGTACCGCTTCTCTGACACGGTAGTACCGTGGCCTTAGGTCTGGCTCAGCAGCACGAGCGGAAGTAGGGGCGGATGTAATTTTTTACATTCGTGCCCTACGCGGTAGTACCGCTCTTGGCTTGCGGTACTACCGTGTCAGATTTTTGCATAGATCTAAACTCAGTGGAAGTTGCCACGGATGTATTTTTATATGTTCGTGCCTTCCCAAATCTGGACTATCCCTGCCTTGCGGTAGTACCACAAGGGGGAGCGGTAGTACCGCATCAGCGGTTCTACCGCCCTCTACTTCATCGCATCAGGGCTGTTTTGGACACTGCTGCATGGGCGGTAGTACTGCAGTGCCTTGCGGTAGTATCGCGGGCCCTGGGGGTAGTACCGCGTCTCCGGTGCGGTAGTACCATGCGTCGCAGGCTGAGTTGGTGGATAACGGTTGGATTTGTTCTTTCACTATAAAAGGGGAGTCTTCTTCTCCGAGTTGACTTACCTCTTCAACCCCCAAGCTCCATTGTTGCTCTAAGCTCCATTTTCGCCCAATCTCTCTCCCTAGCCAATCAAACTTGTTGATCTCCTAGGGATTGGTTGAGAAGGCCTCGATCTACACATCCACCAAGAGAAATTTGATTCCCCCCACTAATCCCTCGCGGATCTTGTTACTCTTGGGTGTTTGAGCACCCTAGACGGTTGAGGTAATCGCGGAGCCATACTCCATTGTGGTGAAGCTTCATGGTGTTGTTGGGAGCCTCCAATTAAGTTGTGGAGATTGCCCCAACCTTGTTTGTAAAGGTTCGGTCGCCGCCTTCAAGGGCACCAATAGTGGAATCACTGCATCTCGCATTGTGTGAGGGTGTGAGGAGAATACGGTGGCCCTAGTGGCTTCTTGGGGAGTATTGTGCTTCCACACCGCTCCAACGGAGATGTACTTTCTCTCAAAGGGAAGGAACGTCGGTAACACATCCTCGTCTTCACTGGCTCCACTCTTGGTTATCTCATCCCTTTAATCGTGCAAGCTTATCTTGTGTTACATCCCTTGCTTGCTTGTGTACTTATTGTTGTTGCATCATATAGGTTGCTCACCTAGTTGCATATCTAGACAACCTACTTTGATGCAAAGTTTAAATTGGTAAAGAAAAGCTAAAAATTGTTAGTTGCCTATTCGCCCCGCTAGTTAACTATATCAATCCTTTCCAGAGCACAATAGGGTCATTCCGCTTCACCTTGTTCAGCAACTGGAACGCCTGTCGCCTCTTTCTTTACCACCTATAATAGTACAAGTATAGAACCCTGGTTCATCATTCTTTATTTGGTGCTTATGTAATTCTTAAACATATGTACCTATGAATCGAATAATGCATTGGTTGTTTGAACCTGATGGATATGAATAAAGCTATACCTACTTTCAAGTTTAAATTAGGTACAATTTTAAATAGTAACAATTAAATTAGGGCAAAATTACGTTGTGCGGGTCATTACGGCACACATGGTTGGTAAAACACAAACGTTTGCGATATACACCATAATCCGAGACGGTTCACAGAGAGGAAACGTGTGCAAGCATGCATGATGTCTACTACACAACCTTCTTCTTGTAGACGTTGTTGGGCCTCCAAGTGCAGAGGTTTGTAGGACAGTAGCAAATTTCCCTCAAGTGGATGACCTAAGTTTATCAATCCATGGGAGGCGTAGGATGAAGGTGGTCTCTCTCAAGCAACCCTACAACCAAATAACAAAGAGTCTCTTGTGTCCCCAACACACCCAATACAATGGTAAATTGTATAGGTGCACTAGTTCGGCGAAAAGATGGTGATAAAAGTGTAATATGATGGTAGAAATATATTTTTATAATCTGAATAAATAAAAACATCAAGGTAGCAAATAGTAAACGGGCACAAAAACGGTGTTGCAATGCTTAAAAACAAGGCCTAGGGTTCATACTTTCGCTAGTGCAACCTCTCAACAATGCTAACATAGTTGGATCATATGATTATCCCTCAAAGTGTAACGAAGAATCACTCCCGAGTTCCTAATAGCGGAGAACAAAAGATAGGAATTGTTTGTAGGGTACTAAACAGCAAGGTAACCAATGAACAGTGGTATATGGATGGTAGATATAGGTTTTTGTAATCTGAAAATATAAAAACAGCAAGGTAGCAAGTGGTAAAAGTGAGCACAAACGGTATTGCAATGCTTGGAAACAAGGCCTAGGGTTCATACTTTCACTAGTGCAAGTTCTCTCAACAATAATAACATAATTGGATCATATAACTATCCCTCAACATGCAACAAAGAGTCACACCAAAGTCACTAATAGCGGAGAACAAACGAAGACATTATGGTAGGGTATGAAACCACCTCAAAGTTATCCTTTCTGATCGATCTATTCAAGAGCCCGTAGTAAAATAACACGAAGCTATTCTTTCCGTTCAATCTATCATAGAGTTCGTACTAGAATAACACCTTAAGACACAAATCAACCAAAACCCCAATGTTACATAGATACTCCAATGTCACCTCAAGTATCCGTGGGTATGATTATACGATATGCATCACACAATCTCAGATTCATCTATTCAACCAACACAAAAGAACTTCAAAGAGTGCCCAAAAGTTTCTACCGGAGAGTCAAGACAAAAACGTGTGCCAACCCCTATGCATAAGTTCACGAGGTCACGGAACTCGCAAGTTGATCACCAAAACATACATCAAGTGGATCACGTGATATCCCATTGTCACCACAGATAAGCACATGCAAGACATACATCAAGTGTTCTCAAATCCTTAAAGACTCAATCCGATAAGAAAACTTCAAAGGGAAAACTCAATCCATTACAAGAGAGTAGAGGGGGAGAAACATCATAAGATCCAACTATAATAGCAAAGCTCGCGATACATCTAGATCGTACCACCTCAAGAACACGAGAGAGAGAGAGAGAGAGAGATCAAACACATAGCTGCTGGTACATACCCTCAGCCCCGAGGGTGAACTACTCCCTCCTCGTCATGGAGAGATGATGAAGATGGCCACCGGAGAGGGATTCCCCCCTCCGGCAGGGTGCTAGAACGGGTCTAGATTGGTTTTCGGTGGCTACAAAGGCTTCTGGCGGTGGAACTCCCGATCTATTCTGCTCCTCGATGTTTTTAGGGTATATGGACATATATAGGTGAAAGAAGTCAGTCAGGGGAGCCACGAGGGGCCCACGAGGGTGGGGGCGCCCCCAGGGGGCAGGCGCACCTCCCTGCCTTGTGGCCACCTCGAAGCTTGACGTCTACTCCAAGTCTCCTAGATTGCTTCCATTCAAAAAATAACTCTCCCGAAGGTTTCATTCCGTTTGGACTCCGTTTGATATTCCTTTTCTTTGAAACACTGAAATAGGCAAGAAAACAACAATTTGTGCTAGGCCTCCGGTTAATAGGTTAGTCCCAAAAATAATATAAAAGTGTATAATAAAGCCCATAAACATCCAAAACAGACACTATCACATACGGTGCGGGAAAACTAAATGTGTGTGATTGTCTACCTATCATACACGGTTTATAATCATGAACTGTTTGTGATGTTCCAGGCATCGTAAAACTCCCGTGCCTGGAATCTGCCTGGAAAGCTCCCGTGCCTAGAATCTGCCTGGTTTTAGGTAAAACCACAAAACTCCGACTGCGATGGCAATGCGAGCAAAAACGAGTAGCAAGGATGAAGTGTTTGGTGTATTCGAGATACCGGAAATGCTTATATAGGGACAACTGTATGCATCAAGGCTCCCTATCCCCGACGGTTTCTGGGTCGTTGATGACCCACAAGTATAGAGGATCTATCGTAGTCCTTTCGATAAGTAAGAGTGTCGAACCCAACAAGGAGCAGAAGGAAATGATAAGCGGTTTTCAGCAAGGTATTCTCTGCAAGTACTGAAATAAGTGGTAACAGATAGTGTTGTGATAAGATAGATTGTAACGAGCAACAAGTAACAAAAGTAAATAAAGTGCAGCAAGGTGGCCCAATCCTTTTATAGCAAAGGACAAGCCGGAGCACACTCTTATAATAGGAAAAGCGCTCCCGAGGACACATGGGAATATCGTCAAGCTAGTTTTCATCACGTTCATATGATTCG
Organism: Triticum aestivum; assembly: GCF_018294505.1. Taxonomy (NCBI): domain Eukaryota; kingdom Viridiplantae; phylum Streptophyta; class Magnoliopsida; order Poales; family Poaceae; genus Triticum; species Triticum aestivum. Next base: position 54,011,201 of record NC_057800.1, read on the forward strand.
CGTTCGATACTTTGATAATTTGATATGTGGGTGGACCGGTGCTTGAGTGCTGTTCTTACTTGAACAAGCATCCCACTTATGATTAACCTCTATTGCAAGCATCCGCAACTAGAACAAAAGTATTAAGGTAAACCTAACCATAGCATGAAACATATGGATCCAAATCAGCCCCTTACGAAGCAACGCATAAACTAGGGTTTAAGCTTCTGTCACTCTAGCAACCCATCATCTACTTATTACTTCCCAATGCCTTCCTCTAGGCCCAAATAATGGTGAAGTGTTATGTAGTCGACGTTCACATAACACCACTAGAGGCTAGACAACATACATCTTATCAAAATATCAAACGAATACCAAATTCACATGACTACTCATAGCAAGACTTCTCCCTTGTCCTCAGGAACGAACGTAATTACTCACAAAGCATATTCATGTTCATAATCAGAGGGGTAATAATATGCATATAGGATCTGAACATATGATCTTCCACCAAATAAACCAACTAGCATCAACTACAAGGAGTAATCAACACTACTAGCAACCTACTAGCACCAATCCCGGACTTTGAGACAAGAATTGGATACAAGAGATGAACTAGGGTTTGGAGATGAGATGGTGCTGGTGAAGATGTTGATGGAGATTGCCCTCTCCCGATGAGAGGAGCGTTGGTGATGACGATGGTGATGATTTCCCCCTCCGGGAGGGAAGTTTCCCCGGCAGAACAGCTCTGCCGGAGCTCTAGATTGGATCCGCCAAGGTTCCGCCTCGTGGCGGCGGAGTCTCGTCCCGAAAAGTTCCTCTTATTTTTTTCTCATCGAAAGACCTCATATAGGAGAAGATGGGCATCGGAGAGCCCCCAGGGGGCCCACGAGGTAGGGGGCGCGCCCTAGGGGGGCGCCCCCACCCTCGTGAGCAGGGTGTGGGCCCCCTGGCCTTCATCTTTGGCGTGGATTTTTCTTTATTTCTTTTAAGACGTTCCGTGGAGTTTCAGGACTTTTGGAGTTGCGCAGAATAGGTCTCTAATATTTGCTCCTTTTCCAGACCAGAATTCCAGCTGCCGGCATTCTCCCTCCTTATGTAAACCTTGTAAAATAAGAGAGAATAGCCATAAGTATTGTGACATAAAGTGAAATAACAGTCCATAATGTGATAAATATCGATATAAAAGCATGATGCAAAATGGACGTATCAACTCCCCCAAGCTTAGACCTAGCTTGTCCTCAAGCGAAAAGCCGATAACAATAAATATGTCCTCATGTTTAGAGGTAGAGGCGTCGATAAAAATAAAATACGGACATGAAGGCATCATGATTATTCTCATAACAGCAACATATATAGATTTTGTCATATGATTACTTATGTTCAAGTGATGATCTATTCACAATGCAAAAGTATAAATCATAAACCTTATTGGGCTCCGACAAACTATAATCTCAGTCATTGAAGCAATTGCAATTTATCATAACATCGGAAAGAGTCCATGTCAGAGCTAAAAAGCAAGTCCACATACTCAACTATCATTTAGTCCTCCATAATTGCTAACACTCACGCGATACTTGTGGTTACGGAGTTTTAATCGGACACAGAGAAAGATAGGGGCTTATAGTTTTGCCCCACAACCTTTTACCTCAAGGGTAATGTCAACAATAATGGTTCATGCTCCCCTACATCCAATTAGATATATATATATATATATATATATATATATATATATATATATATATATCATGTTCTTTCCAACATGCTGAGCTTGCCAAAGGATAAAATGAAAAAGAAAAGGTGAAGATCACCATGACTCTTGCATAAGGTAGAAGATAATAATAAAGGATAGGCCCTTCACAGAGGGAAGCAGAGGTTGCCATGCGCTTTTAGGGTTGGATATATAAAATCTCAATGCGAAAGAACGTCACTTTATATTGCCCCTTGTGATATGAACCTTTATTATGCAGTCCGTCGCTTTTATTACTTCCACATCACAAGATCGTATAAAGCTTATTTCTCCCACACCAATCAATCATACATATTTAGAGCAATTTTTATTGCTTTGCACCGATGACAACTTACTTGAAGGATCTTACTCAATCCATAGGTAGATACGGTGGACTCTCATGGCAAAACTGGTTTAAGGGTATTTGGAAGCACAAGTAGTATTTCTACTTGGTGCTGAGAATTTGGCTAGCATGAGGGGGAAAGGCAAGCTCAACAAGTTAGAGGATCCATGACAACATACTTTATCTCAGATATAAGAAATACATAACTCATTACGTTGTCTTCCTTGTCCAACATCAACTCTTTAGCATGTCATATTTTAATGAGTGCTCCCAATCATAAAAGATGTCAATGATAATATATCTATATGTGAAAACCTCTCTTTCCTTATTACTTCCTATTAATTGAAACAATGACCAAAGCTATGTCTGCCAACTCCCAACAACTTTTAATCACCATACTCTTTCTATGTGAAGTCATTACTCTCAATAAGATCAAAATGAACCTTTTGTTTCTTTTTGTTCTTTTTCTTTTTTCTTTTATTCACCCAAGATCATGGCAAAATAATCAAGCCCTTGACCCAACACTAATCTTTATTATATATAGCTCACGGACTCGATTACATAGAGAGACCATAAAGCAAAACTTAAAACTAGATCATGCCATAAACTTTATTCTACTAGATCAAGATACTACTAATAGGATCGAACTAAGAAAAAGGGTAAAGATAGGAGTTGTGATTGTGATACGATACCGGGGCACCTCCCCCAAGCTTGGCAGCTGCCAAGGGGAGTGCCCATACCCATGTGATCATGTCTCCTTGGTTGGTGAAGAAGGTGGAGGTGACGGATAATCGCACATCGAGCATAAGAGGTCCTCTAGCTTGCGAATAATGCCCTTGAGTGCGATGCTCCTTCAACAAAATATTTTCTTGTGTGAGATACTTGTTTTGAACACGAGCTAACTCACTCATCTTGAAAGCTTCAATCTCAGTTGGGGTAAGAAGGTTATGATCAATTTGAAGGGTGTCTTCTGCTGCTGGAGCTTGATCCTCCATGGCCTTCTTGATCCTTTCATCCTTGTTGACCTTCGTGGGTTCTTCCCTCTTCAGATCTATCTTCATTAGCCAAGCATTGTTGTCACCATTGTTGAAGGAGGGAGACGACATGATGCCTAGCCTGGAAAACCCTGACAGAAAATAGCTCGAAACGAAAACATAGGAGGTTTGCGTGATACGGGAGTCAAAACCTTCGGGAGGATATATAATGAATTTTTACCAACCAAAATACGTAATGTGCAAGAAAACAGAGTCCGGAAGGCACACGAGGTGCTCACGAGGTAGGGGGCGCGCCCACCACCCTCGTGGGGCCCTCGTGTCCTTCCCGGACTGCTACTTATTTTTCTATTTTTCTAAATATTCCAAAACGGAGAAATATTGCCTTAAAAGTTGTTTTGGAGTCGGTTTACTTACCGTACCACATGCCTATTCCTTTTTGGAGTATGAAACATTCCGGAAAGTGTCCCTTTGTATTCTTCTGGGGTTACGGTTTCAATAATATTGGTCTCAACATTTATGGGATTACCTGAGATATAATGTTTAATTCTTTGACCATTTACCACCTTCGAATTTGTGCCCTCGAAGTCGTTGATTTTGATGGCACCGGAATGATAGACCTCTTCGATAACATAGGGGCCTTCCCATTTAGAGAGAAGTTTTCCTGCAAAAAATCTTAAACGAGAGTTGTATAGCAATACATAATCACCTTCATTAAACTCACGCTTTCGTATCCTTTTGTCATGCCATCTTTTAACTTTTTCTTTAAACAACTTGGCATTTTCATAAGCTTGGGTTCTCCATTCATCAAGTGAGCTAATATCAAATAACCTCTTTTCACCGGCAAGTTTAAAATCATAGTTGAGCTCTTTAATAGCCCAATATGCCTTATGTTCTAGTTCGAGAGGTAAGTGACATGCTTTTCCATAGACCATTTTATACGGAGACATACCCATAGGATTTTTGTATGCAGTTCTATAAGCCCATAATGCATCATCAAGTTTCTTAGACCAATTCTTTCTAGACCTATTAACAGTCTTTTGCAAAATTAATTTGAGCTCTCTATTGCTCAACTCTACTTGACCACTAGACTGTGGGTGATAAGGAGATGCAATTCTATGATTAACATCATATTTAGCAAGCATTTTACGGAAAGCACCATGAATAAAGTGTGAACCACCATCAGTCATTAAATATCTAGGGACTCCAAACCTCGGGAAAATAACTTCTTTAAGCATTTTAATAGAAGTGTTATGATCAGCACTACTAGTTGGAATAGCTTCTACCCACTTAGTAACGTAATCAACAGCAACTAGAATATGTGTGTATCCATTAGAGGCAGGAAAAGGTCCCATATAATCAAAGCCCCAAACATCAAACGGTTCAATAACAAGAGAATAATTCATAGGCATTTCTTGACGTCTACTAATATTACCAATTCTTTGACATTCATCACAAGACAAGACAAACTTACGGGCATCCTTGAAGAGAGTAGGCCAATAAAAACCAGATTGCAATACCTTATGTGCAGTTCTATCTCCAGCGTGGTGTCCTCCATAAGACTCGGAATGACACTTGCGTAGGATCTATTCCTGTTCATGCTCAGGTACACAACGTCTAATAACACCATCTACTCCTTCTTTATAAAGATGTGGGTCATCCCAAAAGTAATGTCTCAAATCATAGAAAACTTTTTCTTTTGCTGGTATGTGAAGCTAGGTGGTATAAACTTAGCAACAATATAATTAGCATAATCAGCATACCAAGGAGTACTGCGAGAAGTACTTATAACATTTAATTGTTCATCAGGAAAGCTATCATTAATAGGTAGTGGGTCATCAAGAATATTTTCTAACCTAGACAGGTTGTCTGCAACGGGGTTCTCAGCTCCCTTTCTATCAACAATATGCAAATCAAATTCTTGTAGCAAGAGAACCCATCTAATAAGTCTAGGTTTAGCATCTTTCTTTTCCATAAGATATTTAATAGCAGCATGATCAGTTTGAATAGTTACTTTAGAATCAACAATATAAGATCTGAACTTATCACAAGCAAATACAACTGCTAAAAGCTCTTTTTCAGTAGTAGCATAATTTCTTTGAGCATTGTCTAGAGTCTTACTAGCATAATGAATAACATTTAATTTCTTATCAACTCTTTGCCCTAGAACAGCACCTACAGCATAATCACTAGCATCACACATAATTTCAAAGGGTAGGTTCCAATCAGGTGGCTGAACAACAGGTGCAGAGACTAATGCTTTCTTAAGTATTTCAAATGCTTCTACACAATCATCATCAAAGACAAATGGTATATCTTTTTGCAATAAATTAGTCAGAGGCCGAGAAATTTTTGAGAAGTCCTTAATGAACCTCCTATAAAATCCGGCGTGACCAAGGAAACTTCTTATACCTTTGATGTCCTTGGGACATGGCATCTTTTCAATAGCATCAACCTTGGCTTTATCAACTTCAATACCTCTTTCAGAAACTTTGTGCCCCAAGACAATACCTTCATTAACCATAAAGTGGCACTTTTCCCAATTCAAGACAAGATTAGTTTCTTCACATCTCTGCAAAACTCGATCAAGATTGCTCAAGCAATCATCAAAAGAGGAACCATAGACGGAAAAGTCGTCCATGAAAACCTCACAAATCTTTTCACAAAAGTCAGAGAATATAGCCATCATGCATCTTTGAAAGGTAGCAGGTGCATTACATAAACCAAAAGGCATACGTCTATAAGCAAAAGTACCAAAAGGGCATGTAAAAGTAGTCTTTGATTGATCTCTAGCCGACACAGGTATTTGAGAGAAACCAGAATAACCATCTAGAAAGCAATAGTGTGTATGTTTGCATAATCTTTCTAGCATTTGATCAATAAAAGGTAAGGGGTAATGATCTTTCTTAGTAGCTTTATTTAATTTGCGGAAATCAATTACCATCCTATAACCTGTGATAATTCTTTGTGGAATCAATTCATCTTTATCATTAGGAACAACAGTAATACCTCCCTTCTTAGGGACACAATGGACAGGACTTACCCACTCACTATCAGCAACGGGATAGATTATACCTGCCTCCAGAAGCTTTAGTATTTCTTTTCTTACCACTTCTTTCATTTTAGGATTCAGACGTCGTTGAGGATCACGAACTGGTTTGGCATCTGCTTCCAAATTTATTTTATGTTGACATAGAGTGGGACTAATGCCCTTAAGATCATCAAGAGTATATCCAATAGCAGCACGATGCTTCTTCAGAGTTTTCAATAATCTTTCTTCTTCATGCTCTGAAAGGTTAGCACTAATAATAACAGGATATATCTTCTTTTCATCAAGATAAGCATATTTAAGATTATCAGGCAAAGGTTTAAGCTCAAACACGGGATCACCCTTGGGTGGAGGAGGATCCCCTAAAATTTCAACAGGCAAGTTGTGATGCAGAATAGGTTCCTGTTTAAAGAATACTTCATCTATTTCCCTTCTTTCTTTCATGAACATATCATTTTCATGGTCTAGCAAATAGTGTTCTAAAGGATCACTAGGAGGTACGGCAATAGAAGCAAGACCAATAATTTCATCCTTACTAGGTAATTCTTCCTCACGATGTTGTTTACTAAATTTAGAGAAATTAAACTCATGAACCATATCATCCAAGCCAACAGTAACAATATTCTTAGTGCAGTCTATGGTAGCATTGACAGTATTTAAGAAGGGTCTACCAAATATAATGGGACAAAAGCTATCTTGTGGAGAAGTAAGAACAAGAAAATCAGCAGGATATTTAGTTTTCCCACACAAGACTTCAACATCTCTAACAATTCCAATTGGTGCAATAGTATCTCTATTAGCAAGTTTAATAGTAACATCAATATCTTCTAACTCAACAGGTGCAATTTCATTCTTAATTTCTTTGTATAAGTCATGAGGTATAACACTAGCACTAGCACCCATATCACATAAGCCATGATAACAATGATCTCCTATTTTAACAGAAATAACAGGCATGCCTACCACAGGTCTATGTTTATCTTTAGCACAAGGTTTAGCAATTCTAGCAGTTTCACCTTCGAACTGAATAACATGCCCATCAATATTATCAGACAAGAGATCTTTAACAATAGCAATATTAGGTTCTACTTTAACTTGCTCAGGAGGTGTATAAGTTCTAATATTGCTTTTATGAACAACAGTTGAAGCTTTAGCATGATCCTTTATTCTAACAGGGAAAGGTGGTTTCTCAATATAAGAAGTAGGAACAATAGGATCATTATAAGTGACAGTCTTTTCTTCAACTTTAATAGGTGCAGCTACTTTTACTTCTATGGGAGGATGATATTTAAACCACTTCTCCTTAGGGAGATCAACATAAGTAGCAAAAGATTCACAGAAAGAAGCTACTATCTCAGAGTCAAGTCCATATTTAGTGCTAAACTTACGGAAAATATCGGTATCCATAAAAGATTTAACACAATCAAACTTAGGTGTCATACCTGACTCCTTACCTTCGTTGAGGTCCTAATCTTCAGAGTTGCGTTTAATTCTATCCAATAAATTCCATCTTAATTCAATAGTCTTCATCATAAAAGAGCCAGCACAAGAAGTATCGAGCATGGTTTGATTATTATGAGAAAGCCGAGCATAAAAACTTTGCATAATTATTTCTCTCGAGAGCTCATGATTGGGGCATGAATATAACATTGATTTAAGCCTCCCCCAAGCTTGAGCGATGCTTTCTCCTTCGCGAGGCCATAAATTATATATATATAATTGCGATCACGATGAACAAGATGCATAGGGTAATACTTTTGATGAAATTCCAGCTTCAATCTTTTATAGTCCCACGATCTCATATCATCACATAGCCTATACCATATCAATGCGTCTCCCTTCAATGATAAGGGAAGACCTTCTTCTTAGCAACATCATCGGGTATACCTGCAACCTTAAATAATCCACAAACTTCATCCACATATATTAAGTGCTCATCAGGATGCTTTGTTCCATCTCCTGTAAAAGGGTTAGCTAGCAGTTTTTCTATCATACCCGAAGGATACTCATAAGGAATTTCATTTTCAATAGGTTCAGTAGGTTGAGGAGCAACTCTTCGCTCTACTGGACGGGGTGAAGATACCCCGAACAAGCCCCTCAGAGAATTACTTTCCATAGTAGCAAGTGACAGTAAATTTCAGCACACTATATAAATTTTTCCTTACCAAATTCCACCTACCAAAGGCGCTACACTCCCCGGCAACGGCGCCAGAAAAGAGTCTTGATGACCCACAAGTATAGGGGATCTATCGTAGTCCTTTCGATAAGTAAGAGTGTCGAACCCAACGAGCAGCAGAAGGAAATGATAAGCGGTTTTCAGCAAGGTATTCTCTACAAGTACTGAAGTAAGTGGTAACAGATAGTGTTGTGATAAGATAGATTGTAACGAGCAACAAGTAACAAAAGTAAATAAAGTGCAGCAAGGTGGCCCAATCCTTTTGTAGCAAAGGACAAGCCGGAACAAACTCTTATAATAGGAAAAGCGCTCCCGAGGACACATGGGAATATCGTCAAGCTAGTTTTCATCACGTTCATATGATTCGCGTTCGATACTTTGATAATTTGATATGTGGGTGGGCCGGTGCTTGGGTTCTGTTCTTACTTGAACAAGCATCCCACTTATGATTAACCTCTATTGCAAGCATCCGCAACTACAACAAAAGTATTAAGGTAAACCTAACCATAGCATGAAACATATGGATCCAAATCAGCCCCTTACGAAGCAACACATAAACTAGGGTTTAAGCTTCTGTCACTCTAGCAACCCATCATCTACTTATTACTTCCCAATGCCTTCCTCTAGGCCCAAATAATGGTGAAGTGTTATGTAGTCGACGTTCACATAACACCACTAGAGGCTAGACAACATACATCTTATCAAAATATCAAACGAATACCAAATTCACATGACTACTCATAGCAAGACTTCTCCCTTGTCCTCAGGAATGAACGTAATTACTCACAAAGCATATTCATGTTCATAATCAGAGGGGTGATAATATGCATATAGGATCTGACATGATCTTCCACCAAATAAACCAACTAGCATCAACTACAAGGATTAATCAACACTACTAGCAACCTACTAGTACCAATCCCGGACTTTGAGACAAGAATTGGATACAAGAGATCAACTAGGGTTTGGAGATGAGATAGTGCTGGTGAAGATGTTGATGGAGATTGCCCTCTCCCGATGAGAGGAGCGTTGGTGATGACGATGGTGATGATTTCCCCCTCCGGGAGGGAAGTTTCCCCGGCAGAACAGCTCTGCTGGAGCTCTAGATTGGATCCGCCAAGGTTCCACCTCGTGGCGGCGGAGTCTCGTCCCGAAAAGTTCCCTCTTATTTTTTTCTCATTGAAAGACCTCATATAGGAGAAGATGGGCATCGGAGAGCCACTAGGGGGCCCATGAGGTAGGGGGCGCGCCCCCCACCCTCGTGAGCAGGGTGTGGGCCCCCTGGACTTCATCTTTGGCGTGGATTTTTCTTTATTTCTTTTAAGACGTTCCGTGGAGTTTCAGGACTTTTGGAGTTGCGCATAATAGGTCTCTAATATTTGCTCCTTTTCCAGACCAGAATTCCAGCTGTCGGCATTCTCCCTCCTTGTGTAAACCTTGTAAAATAAGAGAGAATAGCCGTAAATATTGTGACATAAAGTGAAATAACAGTCCATAATGCGATAAATATCGATATAAAAGCATGATGCAAAATGGACGTATCAGTCGTGTGGGAAGGACCCCCCTATCGCCCACACTCACTTGGCGACGGTTCCAAATGTCGTCGCGGAAAGGGGTTAAAAACTATTTGTATAGCACCGACGTGTACCAGTGGATGATCCACGTGTGAGCTCATCGTTGGGACAGATGTCATCCCTGCAATGGATGGAAGACGCCTATGATATCTTGACACATGGCACAACCCAACAATGGTCCATTTAAGGTAAAAAGGCAGGCCCAGCTAAAGGCCCACCATATTTTTCCAGACACTAGTGGGTTGGCCCGTTAACACCTGCCATGTTTTGGGTCAAATTAAGGCCCATATCAGATCAGGCCTATTCACAGCATGTCGTGTTTTGGGCTAAATTACGGCCCATATCAGATCAGACGTGTTAACAGGCCACTGTTCTTTTGGACCCATTCTAAGTCGGAGTTTGTATTTTAGCCTGTTAAATGCCCATTTACCAGTTCAGCCCGATAATAGTTTTGGCCTGTTAGCGACCCGTGGTACATCTGGGTCGTTTTATGGCCCGATTTCACTTTAGGCCATTTAACAGCCCATGCTAAATCTAGGCTATTTCTTGTCCAAAGTAACTTTAGGCCTCTTAACGGCCTGTAGTCTTCGTGGATAAATTTCAGCCCAACTGGCCTAATCGGCCTGTTAATGGCCCATGTAACAGTTGGGCCTAATTACAACCCATGTTGAATCCGGTCTGCTTATAGCCCATCTGTTAATGGCCGTGACACTGTTGGGCCTACAGCCCACGTTGATACTGGCCTGCTTAAAGCCCATAATTTTATTAGGCCAAACAGGGTCCGAGATATGTTATGGCCTGTTAATGACTCGTTCTATTTGGGCCAAACATGGGCCTATGGCAGTTTCAGCCTGTGTTGGCTTGTGAATTTTCCGGCTCAATGCTAGCCCAATCTAGTTTTTAGCCTGCTAAAAGCCCATGGTATTCTCTAGCCCAGCTCACCAGAACTTTACTCGACCTGTTAAAGGCGGAAAACTACTATATGTTTAGACCTGATAATGGCCCAAGATGATTATAGGCCCATGTTTTGGCCCACATATAGCGAGTTACGGGCCGGCCTGAAGACCGACAACATTGAGAACCATTGAAGCTTTCGACCTAAATTACAGCATACCGACCAAGAATAAACCTAGACTATACAATAAAGAAATTACGACATATTACATCCATTGGGCATCAAAGTTCGCTACTGGTGATAGTAAAGCGCAACGAGACTGTAGATTACATACACTGGGCATCAAAGGTCGCCACCAGTGCATATAAACGCGCCGGTAAAAGAATATACAAAACCGAGAGCACTTCATAAGGCATTAGGCCTGCCCTGGCCGTGCACCAAAAGCAGCAGAACAAGCTGATAAGACCTCAGTTGTGTCAATGATAGATCCTCTAACCGTAGTTGCATAGCAACAAAGCACACATGGGTGTCCTTTGAGGCCTTCTTTACATCATTGACATCAAGTCAGAGCTGAGCTAAAGCAAGCCTTTCCACTTTGAGTTGACACTGAAGAAGTTGAACTGATTGAGGAAGCAACTACACAGAGGTTGTCTCACAGCTGCTGGTGAGTAGCTTCAACTCACTATCTTCATCAAGACATGGCCTTGGGGTCATCTCGCTCTCTTCAAGATGGTTTGGCTCACTATCTTCCCTAAAGCTCTGCCTGGCATAAGAGATACGACTCTGAAAGAGAAACAAGGAGACACATAACATGTTTCACAATTATATAAGCAAATGAATGGATCTGTTATGCATAAGGAACATGTTTTTATAACTACAATTTAAAACTAGTAGTTGTTGTAACATCCAATCAGATGTAAACACTAAAGTAAACATCAGTGGAGGAAATGATGCCTATCCAAATCTATACTAGAACAAAGTTTGAAGGCTTGAGAAGGATGAACTTACATTACATGTTAACATGGGCTGGACAAAGCCCTTCTCCATGTCGATGGAAGGATAATTCAATAAACTAGATGATACCCCACACGTTGTTGCGAGAATATTTTGCAACATATTAAATGTGATTTGTTGTATGAAACATGAATATTTTGGAGTAATAATATAAAAAACTAAAATTGAAAATACATAATTTATTATGTTCGATTATTATATAGTTGTAAAATGTTTATTAAATATAAATAGCATATAAGAAAACTCTTATGTATGTTTGCATGTTGAGATGAGTCTTTTTCCCCTGTGTGTTTAATGATGAAATGACATGCTTGCATGTTGAGAGACTTATGATAGTGGGGATGGGCCTTTTATCATGCATGTTGTGTGATGATGTGGCATGCTTGCATGTTGAGAGAAATAGTTAGTGGGGGCTAGCTATTTAGATATAGAAGATTCCCCAAAGAAACTTCTTTATAAGCATTGCCTTTATTCTACATTTTGTAAAAAGTAAATATAGATCAAATAATACTGGAAGAAATAGAGGACAATGAAGCTCAGATGCAGAGTGATGATACATAATCAAATAGCAATTAATTAAGTATAGCGTTACAAGGCAAAAGGTACTGACAAGAGGAATGCAGACATCAACGTGTGTCGTGGCATTGGCTTTATTCAACATTTCGGTAAGAGTAAATGTAGATCTGATAATTTGGACAAAGTGGAGGGCAAGTCAGATAAGATGCAGAGTAATTCTAGACAATCAACTATCTCGTAATGCAAGTACAGTAATACTACCACCACCCGTTATTACTTGTTGCTCAAATGGATGTATCGAGCACTATTAAGTTCTAAATACATCAAATTGAGCAACAATTAATTTGATACAGAGGGAGTACATGACAACAGGTACTTACATGAGCAATCCAAAACTTCATAGCCATTGTGTTAATTCTACATTTATCTAAGAGTAAATATAGATCTTAATTTCAAGCAAAGGGAGGATAAGGAAGCGATCATTTACAGTGATGCTACATAATCAAACAACAATGAGTGTAAGTATGCTGACAAATGGCAAGAGGTACTGACAAGAGAAATGCAGTGCCCAGTATTGTTGTGAGATCCTATGATCCTTTGAGAAAGGAGATTCATCTGAAATTAGTTTTCATACAAGAGAGAAGGTAAGGCACATGCAAAAATTTAGGAGTTCAAATTTTGAATTGATATCATAGACAGTACCTGACGCTAGGCTCTCTGCAGTTCTAATAGGGGTTTGGCCAGTGGAGTAGGGGTAAAGTGTGGTATAGTTGGGCCTGTGTTTTCTGTGGCTGCTGATCTATCTGATTTAACAGGTATCACTACCTTTTCCAAATACCTAGTTTGTACTCCTTGAGGATTTGCACTCACCCTCTTAATTTTGGACATCTATCACGAAAGAAGAACATTTGACTGAAAAATATAGTATGATGACACATGGAATAGGTACAGAAAATGGATAGGTATGGCATATACTCATATATGATGCTTAAACTAGGCAGATGGTGGTGTAACAAAGTAGAAGTAATGCAAGAGGTCATATGCAAAATATGTGCGACTGATATGTCTCCAACGTATCTATAATTTATGAAGTATTCATGCTGTTATTTTATCATTCTTGGGTGTTTTACAATCATTTTATAGCAACTTTATATCATTTTTTGGGACTAACCTATTGACCGAGTGCCAAGTGCCAGTTGTTGTTTTTTCTTGTTTTTTACATCGCAGGAAATCGATATCACACGAGTCCAAACACCGCAAAACTTCTTGGAGATTTTTTGGACCAGAAGGAACCCAATGTGCCAGAGCTGCACCTGGGGGGTGCCCCGAGGGTGGGGGGGCACAACCCACCTAGGCATGCCAGGGCCCCCTGGCATGCCCAGGTGGGTTGTGCCCACCTCGGTGGCCTCCTGTACCCCTTCTTTGCACTATAAATTCCCAAATATTCGAAAACCCTTGGGGGTTAACCTAGATTAGAAGTTCCGCCACCGCAGGGCTCCGTAGCCACCGAAAACCAATCTAGACCCGTTCCGACACCCTACCGGAGGAGGGGGGAATCATCTCTGGTAGCCATCTTCATCATCCCGACGACCACCACGATGAGGAGGGAGTAGTCCACCCTTGGGGCTGAGGGTTTGTATCAGTAGCTATGTGTTTAATCTCTCTCTCTCTCTCATGTTCTTGAGATGTCACGATCTTGATGTATCGTGGGCTTTGTTAATATAGTCGGATCATATGGTGTTTTCCCCTCTCTATCTTGTTGTGATGAATTGAGTTTTTCCCTTTGAGATTTCGTGGTTATGGGATTGAATACTTTTATGGATTTGAGAACACTTGATATATGTCTTGCAATTGAATACTTGTGGTGACAATGGGGTATCGTATTGATTCACTTGATATATGTTTCCACACTCAACTTGCGGATTCCCGCGATGACATTGGGGTAATCTATGCAGAGGGGTTGATGCATGTTCTTGTCCTTGTTTCTCCTGTAGAAATATTGGGGCACTGTTTGTAGTTCTTTGTGTGGATTGAGTATTATGAATATGAATATGCTTTGGTGTTATTCTAGTATGAACTCTAGGATAGATCGAACGGGAAAAATAGCTTTGCATTATTTTAGTACGAACTCTTGAATAGATCGAACAGAAAGAATAGCTTTGAGGTGGTTTAGTACCCTACAAACAATTCCTATCTTTTGTTCTCCGCTAATAGGAACTCGGGAGTGATTCTTCGTTACACTTTGAGGGATAATCATATGATCCAACTATGTTAGCATTGTTGAGAGATTGCACTAGCGAAAGTACGAACCCTAGGCCTTGTTTTTAAGCATTGCAACACCGTTTTTGTGCCCGTTTACTATTTGCTACCTTGATGTTTTTATTTATTCAGATTATAAAATATATTTCTACCATCATCTTACACTTATATTACCATCTCTTCGCCGAACTAGTGCACCTATACAATTTGCCATTGTATTGGGTGTGTTGGGGACACAAGAGATTTCTTGTATTTGGTTGCAGGGTCGTCTGAGAGAGACCACCTTCATCCTACACCTCTCACGGATTGATAAACCTTAGATCATCCACTTGAGGGAAAATTGCTACTGTCCTACAAAACTCTGCGCTTGGAGGCCCAACATGTGTCTACAAGAATAAAGTTGCGTAGTAGACATCAAGCTCTTTTCTGGCGCCATTTGCCGGGGAGGTGAGTGCATGAAGGTATATCTTTAGATCTTGCAATTTAATCTTTTAGTTTCTTGTTTATCACTAGTTTGGTTTTTAAAAAGAAAACTAAAAATATATGGAATTGAGGTTGCATCATATTATTGATCATCTTTATAATATCTTTCTTGAAAATGATAGTTCGGAAAATTGTGCTCAATTGTTAGAAGAAGAAGTCAATAAAATGTTTGGCACAAAATATTTGAATGATGAGCATGATTGCAATGTTGTTAGTATGAATTCTTTGAATATCCGTGATGCTAATGATATGCAAAGCCATAAGCTTGGGGATGCTATATTTGATGAAGATGGTATTTTTAGTCCCCCAAGATTTGATGTGCAAATTAGTTATAATGATTGCATGCCTCCTATTTATGATGATTATAATGATGAAAGTGGATTTGGAGAGGTCATGACTTTATTTAGTGATGAATCCACCATTTTGGATGAGGCTTCAATGGAATATGATAACAAAGTTGATATCTATGATGATTATGGTGATGACATATATGTTATAGAGAATAATGAAAGCATGAAACTTCTCATCATGATTCTTATTTTCAATCCCATGATAGTTACTTTGTTGAGTTTGCTCCCACTACTATTCATGAGAATAATTTTGCCTATGTGGAGTGTAATAAATTTTTGATGCTTTTAGATCATGAAAAGAATGCTTTATGTGATAGTTATATTGTTAAATTAATTCATGATGCTACTGAAAATTACTATGAGGGAGGAACTTATGCTTCTACACATCTCAATAATATCAAGTTTCCTCTCTTTATGTTGAAAGTTTTGAAGTTGTACTTGTTTTGCCTTCCTATGCTAGTTGATTCTTGCTCCCATAAATTGTTTGCTCACTAAATCCCTATGCATAGGAAGTGGGTTAGACTTAAATGTGTTTTCCATGTGATTCATGATGCTCTCTTTATGTTTCAATTCTTATCTTTTATGTGAGCATCATTGAAATCATCATGCCTAGCTAAAAGGCATTAAAGAAAAGCGCTTGTTGGGAGACAACCCAACACTTTTACCTACTGTTTTTGTGTGTTCACATGACTAGGCTACTGTAGTAATCATGTTTTATTGCTTTTGTTTCAATAAAGTGCCAAGTAAGACCTTTGGGATGGCTTACGGTGATAGTTGATTTGATCTTGCTGAAAAATAGAAACTTCTGCGCTTAGGAAAACAATTCTCATTTTTAACAGAAGCGTGATAAAATGCTGATTCTTTTGAAGAAGATTAATAGACAAATTTTTCAGGTTTTCCTAATTTTTCAGAATTTTTGGAGTAGCAGAAGTATGGTTTGAGTACAGATTACTACAGACTGTTCTGTTTTTGATAGATTCTGTTTTCAATGCATAGTTTGCTTGTTTTCTAGTTTCTATGGCTTATATTGCTCAATATAAATTGTGGAAATGATATGCTACAGTAGGGATTGTGTGTAAACAATTATTAATCTTGTCTTTGACATTACCAAAGTGAAGTGGTTTGCTCTTTATCATACAAACCTATCTCACAAAGTTCCGTTAAGTTTTGTGTGATTGAAGTTTTCAAGTTTTGGGTGAGATATCGATATGAGGAGAATAAGGAGTGACAAGAACCTAAGCTTGGGGATTACCAAGGCACCCCAAGGAAATATTCTAGGAAGATCCAAGCAACTAAGCTTGGGGATACCCCGGAAGGCACCCCCTCTTTCGTCTCCAACATTATCGGTAACCTTACTTAGAGCTATGTTTTCATTTGTCACATGATATGTGTTTTTCTTGGAGCATCATTTTATTTTGTTAGGATTTGCTTGGTGTTATTTAGAATAATGTTTTGCATCATTTATTTCAATAAAAGTGGCAATGATAGCCTTTGCCATGCTTATTTTGCAAGTATACATGTTGCTGTTTGAAGACAGAAAGTTTACCGCTGTTGCAAAAATTCCCTAGAAAAGTCAGAATGTGATAAAATGTTGAATTTTTTTGAAAAATGAGCTCTGATAAATTTTCTACAGTTTAGTAAATTTTCATAATGTTTGGAGTTTAATAAGTATTGATACTCTTGCATTCTTTACAGACTGTACTGTTTTGGCAGATTGCTGTTATGTTTGCATTGTTTGCATATGTTTGCTTGTTTAATGATTCTATTTGCGGATAGGAGTATTAAATATGCAGAGGCATTTAGTATGCAATGTTGAATAATAATTTTAGTGATTTTCTACAGTAGAGAATGATAAGGTTTTTGCATTGGTTTATACTAACTTATCTCACGAGTTCTTGTTGAGTTTTGTGTGGATGAAGCTTTTGAGATTTAGGAAAACCGTGATATGAGAGGAATTAAGGAGACACAAAAGCTCAAGATTGGGGATGCCCAAGGCATCCCAAGATAATATTTCAAGAAGTCTCAAGCATCTAAGCTTGGGGATGCCCCGGTAGGCATCCCACCTTTCTTCTTCAACAATTATCGGTTAGTATCGGTTGAGCCTAAGTTTTTGCTTCTTCGCTTGATGCGTGCTATCCTTGGATTGTCATTTTATTTTGTTTTGCTTGCTGTTTTAATAAAATACTTAGATCTGAAAGTTTTTAAATAAAATAGAGTCCTCAAATAGTTGCCAGGGAGGCTAAGTAAGCGGCATTCACATCCCGTCAACGAAGCTCTTTCCTATGTCATTTACTCTTGTGCTTCACTTATATCCTATGAGTAAATTGTTGAATAAATTGAATGTCATGAAGTTGAAATCATATCATGCCTAGTGGTAGCTTCACATTGGGTTTAGAAAGTGAAATCTTTTGAGGCTTGACAATCACAATATTGGTCATACAAGCAATTCACGAATAATTAGTATAAGGAAGAGAACTTTCACATATAAATACACTATCATGGAAATCTTTTGTGATTGTGAGCCCCCATCAAAATATTATATGCCAAAAATTGTTGACGTTGGACAAGGAAGACAACATAATGGCTTATGTTTGTTCATATTCACATAGAAGTTATATTGTCATAGATCCTTCAACATGTGGTGTTTGCCCCCCATCTTTTCTAGCCAAAAATTACGCACCAAGTAGAGATACTATTTGTGCATCCAAAAACCCTTAAACCCAAATCTTATTTTCAAGAGTCCACCATACCTACCTATATGTGGTATTCTTTTTTCGTTCTAAGCAAATTTGTATGTGCCATCTCTAATTTTCAAAATAAATTTCTCTTTTGTGTGCTCGTACCGCTCGCGAGGCGGTGAGGGGTGGCCAATATTTTCCATGCTAGATGTGTTATTCTCACGATGAGTGTTTATTCACTTGTCATTGCACGAGAGTAGGGCAAAGGTATTAGAGATGCGCAGTCCTGAAATGAAAAATGAATTTACTTTATGTTGTCAAATAATAAATTCCTTTGAACGTGTTGGTATGGAGGGCACCCGTGGATACGGTTAGCCATGGAAAGTGAAATTATGGTGGAAAAAGGAATAAACTTTATTTTCTGTTTGGGAACCGCCTATGATATATCTAGCATGGAAAGTGTTGGGAGCTCTAAGTCGTTTTCGTTGGTGGGAAAAGTATGCCTCTCAAAATGTTTTTATCTCTCAATTTTCTCTTTGAGCTCTGGCACCTCTACAAATCTCTACTTCCCTCTGCGAAGGGCCTATCTTTTAGTTTTATGTATTTACTTTTATGCAAAGAGTCAAAGTTCTTATCTCTATTCCTTTTTATTTTTCTCTTTTGGCAAGCATCATGTGGTGAGGAAAGATCTAGGCACATATGTCCAGTTGAATATGGGTAGCATGAGTTATTATTGTTGACATCACCCTTGAGGTGAATACGTTGGGAGGCAAAACAATAAGCCCCTATCTTTCTATGTGTCCGGTTGAAACATTTTGCTCATGTGTACAAGGTGAGTGTTAGCAATCATAGAAGACCATTTGATGGTTGAGTATGTGGAGCTCTTACTTAAAATCTGTTGAATAAGTTGAATTGCAATTGCTTGGTGACTAAGAACATAGGTTGTTGGGTTTCAAGAGAATTCATTGTTTGAACCTTAACATGTGAATTGGTTGCCACTATAACATGAGAAGTTTCATAAGAAAGAATTGTTGTTATGATGCTAGGAAAAGTGATTGAAATTATTATCAAACTTATGCACTTTGCTAGCATTCACACTTCATAAATTATTTCTTTTATCATTTACCTACTCGAGGACGAGTAGGAATTAAGCTTGGGGATGTTGATACGTCTCCAACGTATCTATAATTTATGAAGTATTCATGCTGTTATTTTATCATTCTTGGGTGTTTTACAATCATTTTATAGCAACTTTATATCATTTTTGGGGACTAACCTATTGACCCAGTGCCAGTGCCAGTTGTTGTTTTTGCTTGTTTTTTACATCACAGGAAATCAATATCAAAGGGAGTCCAAACACCGCGAAACTTGTTGGAGATTTTTTTTGGACCAGAAGGAACCCAATGGGCTAGAGCTGCACCTGGGGGGTGCCCTGAGGGGGGCATAACCCACCAGGGCGCGCCAGGCCCAGGTGGGTTGTGCCCACCTTGGTGGCCTCCCGTACCCCTTCTTTGCACTATAAATTGCCAAATATTCCGAAACCCTTGGGGGTTAACCTAGATCAGAAGTTCCGCCGCCACAGGGCTCCGTAGCCACCGAAAACCAATCTAGACCCATTCGGGCACCCTTCTGGAGGGGGGGGGGAATCATCTCCGGTGGCCATCTTCATCATCCCGGCGACCACCACGATGAGGAGGGAGTAGTCCACCCTCGGGGCCGGGGGTTTGTACCAGTAGCTATGTGTTTAATCTCTCTCTCTCTCTCTCTCTCTCTCGTGTTCTTGACATGTCACAATCTTGATGTATCGCGGGCTTTGTTAATATAGTCGGATCATATGTTCCCCTCTCTATCTTGTTGTGATGAATTGCGTTTTTCCCTTTGAGATTTCATGGTTATCGGATTGAATACTTTTATGGATTTGAGAACACTTGATATATGTCTTGCAATTGAATACTCATGGTGACAATGGGGTATCATATTGATTCACTTGATATATGTTTTGGCACTCAACTTGTGGATTCCCGCAGTGACATTGGGGTAATCTATGCATAGGGGTTGATGCATGTTCTTGTCCTTGTTTCTCCGATAGAAATCTTGGGGCACTCTTTGTAGTTATTTGTGTGGATTGAGTATTATGAATATGAATATGCTTTGGTGTTATTCTAGTACGAACTCTAGGATAGATCGAACGGAAAAAATAGCTTTGCATTATTTTAGTACGAACTCTTGAATAGATCGAACGGAAAGAATAGCTTTGAGGTGGTTTAGTACCCTACAAACAATTCCTATCTTTTGTTCTCCGCTAATAGGAACTCGGGAGTGATTCTTCGTTACACTTTGAGGGATAATCATATGATCCAACTATGTTAGCATTGTTGAGAGATTGCACTAGCGAAAGTACGAACCCTAGGCCTTGTTTTTAAGCATTGCAACACCGTTTTTGTGCCCGTTTACTATTTGCTACCTTGATGTTTTTATTTATTCAGATTATAAAAATATATTTCTACCATCATATTACACTTTTATTACCATCTCTTCGCCGAACTAGTGCACCTATACAATTTGCCATTGTATTGGGTGTGTTTGGGACATAAGAGATTTCTTGTATTTGGTTGCAGGGTCGTTTGAGAGAGACCACCTTCATCCTACACCTCTCACGGATTGATAAACCTTAGGTCATCCACTTGAGGGGAAATTGCTACTGTCCTACAAAACTCTGCGCTTGGAGGCCCAACACGTGTCTACAAGAATAAAGTTGCGTAGTAGACACCAGCGACCAATACAACCTTGCCAAGTTAGAGCAAGCACCTTGATGGGTGAATAAGATAGGCCATCCTCCACCATGCCAAGTTTTGTTAGCCAGTGGATTGTTCCGCAATATTCCTCTCGTGCGCCCATTCTCATATTCATTTTGATCATGTTCAATACCTGACATGCATGAAAATATGAAAATAAGTGAGATTATTTTTGTAATGCAGAAGTGATTCTATTCCAATACTGCCTCCCTGTAAACCCCTTTGTGCTATCTCTACAATTTTTCTGAGAGATGCCATGCATGTTGTAATTTGGTGTGTGCATTAATATAATGTGGCCTACTACTCAAAATACGAGAGCTCCAGAAGTGATGATACTTCGCAGATAATAACTTCAACATATAATAAAGAAGAACAAGTCGAATTGACCTGTCAGATTCAGAATATACTAAGGGAGAACAACTCGACCTGACCAGTTAACTGCAAATGTCTCTGCTACTCTTCCCAACAAGAAACATACTTATTAGAGAAGAGAAGATGATCATGTTAAAGAAGAGCAGAAGAGCAAGAAGATTAAAGATATTATAAGTCTTTCTATACAATGTCTGTTGCCCACCCATGATGAACCAGAGTGCACACCCACCACGTCGGACCCGACAGCCCGATCCCATTGCAAATTACACCAAATCCACCCCCCAGACCTACCAGATCCATTTTTTATCTCCTCTCTTCTTCCTCCTCCGCACCGTTCGTCTCGCAGTTCCGCCGCTGCACGTGCTCTGCAGCCGTTCCTAACCTCTATGTTGCCGACTTCGGCAGAGCAGTCCTCTGTCCCATCCTCCGCCGTGTGGGACGTCGTTGCCAGCCCAGACATCACCGCAATACATCGGACAACTCTCTGGTTCCGCCTTCCGCTTGATGTGTTCGCCACATTGTCTGATATGATTTTTGTGATTTTATTAGGGAAAATGATGGATTCCCATGCTTCGTCGGACGAGGAGTATGGACCGATGGAGCTTGATCAAATGATTCAACATGAGTTTTTTGATTCGTCGGATTCGGACGAAGAAGTGGGCATGCTCATGCTCATGAGGATGCAAGATAAAATTGACCAACAACTAGAGCATATTCTCAATTGCAAGGGCTCAATCAAAGGGAGAAGAGTGATCAACTGAGATAGGGTGTCTGGAGCAAAGCTACTACACAGGGACTACTTTGCTCCCAAGCCTACTTTCTTGGATGATCCATAATTCCGTCGTCGTTTTCACATGCAGAAATCATTGTTTTGGCCCATTGCGGAGGGAGTGGAGGCACACGATGACTACTTCATGCTCACATGGGAATGCTGTGGACAACTCTCTTTCTCTGCCAATCAGAAGTGCATGGCTACTCTGAGGATGCTTGCACTGGGTACTGCTGCAGATGTCGTTGGTGAGATGGTCAGGATGGGGGAGAGCACGTGCCTGAAGACTACTGCCAAGTTTGCTCGCGCATGGTGGAGGTGTTTGGAACTGAGTATCTCAGAGAACCAAATGCGCAGGACACAGAGGAGTTGTTGGCTATTGGTGAGGCAAGGGGGTTTCCAGGAATGCTCGGATCAATTGACTGCATGCATTGGCAATGGAAAAACTGCCCCAAAAGTTTGCGGGGAATGTATCAAGGTCACACCAAAGAGGCCACCATCATACTAAAAGCGATGACATCACATGACTTATAGATTTGGCATGCTGTCTTCGGAATGCCG
Organism: Triticum aestivum; assembly: GCF_018294505.1. Taxonomy (NCBI): domain Eukaryota; kingdom Viridiplantae; phylum Streptophyta; class Magnoliopsida; order Poales; family Poaceae; genus Triticum; species Triticum aestivum. The sequence goes on from NC_057800.1 coordinate 54,033,735, forward strand.
GGTTCTCACAATGACATCAACGTGCTTCAACAATCTCCAGTGTTTAGGAGGCTTTGCAATGGGGAATCATCACCGTGCAACTACACTGTCAACGGTCGAGAGTATAACATGGGATACTATCTGGCCGATGGCATCTATCCTCAGTAGGCGGCGTTTGTGAAGAACCAAAGACCATATCTGAACCACATGGCAATAAACAAAACCACTTTGCAACAATGCAGGAAGCGGCTAGGAAGGATGTGGAGAGGGCATTTGATGTGCTTCAAACTCGTTGGGGAAATGTGCGTAGCGCTGCAATGATGTGGGAATCAGAAATTTTGTGGCAGCTGATAACAGCCATATTATTTTGCACAATATGATTATCGACAGTGAGGGTGATGGTGTAGACCAAACCAATGATTTTGAAGCACCCGGAGAACAGGTTGAAATCCCGAAGGATCAAGATGCAGCTCAGTTTATGAATTTTCTGCAGATGCATCAGAATATTCGAGATTATCAGGTACACACACAGCTACTCAATGATCTTGTGAAGCACATGTGAACCCACAATGGGAACCAGGAAGCTAATATTTGAGTTGTGCATTTAAAATAAATTTTATGTAAACACTATCTATTCTTTGTACCAACATTTGTTATTTGTGTGCGACGTTGACTTGTAAGATCAACGTGCATGAATTTGAGAGCCCGAATTTAAGATATATAGATGTCAGGTGTGAAATATGAAGACCCATTTGAATGCAGTCGCGGGCGTGTCCAAACGTGTTCACGGACGTATAGGGGTCGAATTTGCAAGTCCGGGTGTAGATGCTCTCAGATCTCACTCGTCTCACCTAGTGCTCCGACAATATATAAACCCTCCATCGCAAAGAAAAAAAGTTATATAAATCCGGCAGGACGGCACCCTCAACTTTTCTCCTCGTCTCTACTCGAAAAGCGTTACTCCAGTCTAAAACCCACACAGTAGAATACCCCAAGAAGAAAACAACAAGAACTAGAGCTTCTAGTTCGAGTACCAGCAATGGTGGGCTTGACCAAGATCGCCATGGAATGGCTCCAAGATCCGCTCAGCTGGCTGTTCGTTGCCTCGGTGGTCTTCGTGACGCTGCTGCAGCGGCGGCGGCGGGGCAGGGCGCCGCCGCTGCCTCCAGGGCCGAACCCGCTGCCGATCGTCGGCAACATGTCAATGATGGACCAGCTGACGCACCGGGGCCTCACAGCGCTGGCGAAGAAGTACGGTGGCTTTCTCCACCTCCGCCTCGGCAAGGTCCACGCCTTTGCCGTGTCGACGCCGGAGTACGCCCAGGAGGTGCTGCAGGTGCAGGACGCTGCCTTCTCCAACCGGCCGGCTACCCTCGCCGCCACCTACCTCACCTACGACCGCGCCGACATGGCGTTCGCGCACCACGGGTCCTTCTGGCGCCAGATGCGCAAGCTGTGCGTGATGAAGCTCTTCAGCCGGCGCCGTCCGGAGACGTGGCTCGCCGTGCGCGACGAGTCCGCGGCGCTCGTCCGCGCCGTGGCCCGGCGGGGCGGCGAGACCGTGAACCTTGGGGAGCTCATCTTCAACCTCGCCAAGAACGTCACCTTCCGCGCCGCGTTCGGCGCCGGAGCCGCCGGCGACGGCGGGAGACAGGAAGAGTTCGTCGACATCCTCCAGGAGTTCTCCAAGCTCTTCGTCGAGTTCTGCATCGGCGATTTCATCCCGTGGCTCAGCTGGGCGGACCCGCAGGGCATCAGCGTGCGCCTCCGCGCCGCGCGCGCCGCGCTCGACCAGTTCATCGACAAGATCATCGACGAGCACATGAAGAGGGGAAGGAACCCCGACGACGTCGACGCTGACATGGTGGATGACATGCTCGCGTTCCTTCCTGAGGCGAGAACCAAGAAGCCCGCCGGCGACGGCGGGGACGACCTCCAGAACACGCTCCGCCTCACCCGTGACAACATCAAGGCCATGATCAATGATGATGGTACGTAGTAGATCCAAACTTCCGTCGGTTATTTACTGCCATATATGCGCCAAAGATAGATTTTTCTAAGAATTAGGTAAGTTTCAGTCAACACTTTAGCTCCCAGATCTAGACATCAAGAGCCGTGTAGAATTTCTGTGTTAGATAAGAAAAAGCTGTTTACTTATCCCAAATAATAACGCTCTGACACTTATTAACACGCTCACACTCACAGACATATTCGATGCCGTTCGATTCATTTACACGAATTTTGAAGCAGTTGCCAAGAGTCACCTGAGCATCCAATGTCGTGTGGATATTATTATTTAGTGTCACACATATGTACGCTCCTCGTCTGAACGGACATATGATGCTCGCCTGAACGTGTGGACGAAACTGCTCTTCACCCACATGATGCTCACACGGTGATAAATGGCAACTACAGCTGTGCATATGTGGCAACTATTTAGTCACACATGGCAACTATGATTGATCACACATGACAACTATGGTTTAACCACATACGACAACTACAGGTGTGCATATGTGACAACTAGTTAATCACACACGGCAACTATGGTTGATAATACATGGCAAGTATGGTTTGACCACACGTGACAACTCCAATTAGTTACACAAGGCAACTATATTTAATGATACATGGCCGACATGGCAACTAGAGTTAATTGCACATGGCAACTAAAGTTGATTACACACACGTTCGCACTCACGGGGTGGGGATGAGTAGTTGCCACAAAGGGTCGTGTGGGTCATCGTAGCTGCGCCCAAACGTGTGGGCAGTTTTAATGTTCGTCCACACAGAATCGTGTGGGCTGTCTCCTGGATACGACCACACGACTCGTATGATCGGGTATCCATTGTGTCACACGTGTGGCAGTTACCGGCGTCCATATTCATGACATAGCAATGGACCGAGTGGATTTAAAACTTTAAAATGCCTATTATAAGGTAGATCTACCATTCAAAAGTAACATAATATTTTTATCTTTAATAATGACATGAGGGAAATTAAGATGAATTTGTTACTACTATGTTTCTTAAACTAAAATGAGTTTGTTACCCGTACTATGTTTTTAAACTAAAATGTGCTTGTCTATATGTATGTATGTATGTATGTATGTATGTATGTATGTATGTATGACAGGACGTGATGTTTGGCGGGACGGAGACGGTGGCGTCGGCGATCGAGTGGGCAATGGCGGAGATGACACATTGTCCTGACGACCTCCGACGTCTGCAACAGGAGCTCACCTACGCGGTGGGTCTCGATCGGAATGTGGACGAAACGGACCTTGATAAGCTCCCCTTCCTCAAGTGCGTCATCAAGGAGACGCTCTGGTTGCACCCACCCATCCCATTGCTCAATCATGAGAATACTGAGGATTGTGTCGTCGGCGGCTACTCCGTGCCCCGGGGCTCCCGCGTCATGATCAACGTCTTTGCCTTCGGTCGTGACGCCAGCGCGTGGAAGGACGCCGATGTGTTCCGACCTTCAAGGTTCATGGTTGGGGAAGGGGAGGCCGCCGAGGTCGACTTCAAGGGCGGGTGCTTTGAGTTCCTGCCATTTGGGTCTGGCCGCCGCTTGGCCTGTACTCGTTGGAGCTCGTTGTCGCGCAGCTCGCTCATGGGTTCAACTGGGCACTTCCCGACGGCATGGTGCCATCGGAGCTCGACATGCGTGATGTCTTCGGCCTCACTGTTCCACGCGCCACCAGGCTCTGCGTCGTGCCCATGCCTCGACTCACCTGCTCTTTGGTTGCTGATGATGATGCCACGCACCAGGCATGATGTCATGCGTGCACCTATTGTCTTCGTGTGTGACACTGCACGAGTTTGGTGGCTTTCTCTTTGCCTTCTTTCTCCTTCTATTTTTTATACTACAGAACATGATAATTCGATCTTCAATGCTTAGCTTACAGAGTGTGATGCGTGGCTATTTTTCATACTAGATGATTTCCCGCGCGTTGCTGCGGACATCCTTGTACAACTTGCTATAAATTTGATTTCCCACAGAAAGTTGAATCATTGAAGTCTGCAAATCAGTTATTTCAAGGCAGTTTCATGTGGCCATATAAACGAAGGTACATTGATAGGCATGAAAAATACTTCAACTCAGCTAGTGACCCGAATGGGTAAAAGCCAATGCAATTTGCATCTACTATGTTGTCAGAGTTGGGCTCAATTGAAGCTAAAAGTCCTTCATTACATGGCTGTAAGGCTAGACCATGAAAACTGAACCGGTGCAACCAAAGGCATTAGCAATGCTCGAATAATATAACGTGTAACATCATAGGAGAAGGATGATAATCTAGACCAAACAAAAAGAGCACGTGTCAGAGCGGTATAAAAAGAGTATAATTAGAAAGAGAACACCAATTAGTTCCTAATAAAAAAAAACAGTAGAGTGCGAACTTTAAAATATAAATCCATGAAGAATACATAGAAAAAAATTTAGGAACATGATCCCCCATGGGCATTGCTGCAAGTAAAACAGTTGTTATCCAAATGTGCAAAGCTTGTATGAATATGCATAGTAGATAAATGTGACTGGATTTATTTATAACTATTCAATACCAAAAATCTAGAGAATCTAGAATATTTTGTTGTCAGTTGAAGATTCAAAGCAAAAAAAATGTCTAGAACAGGCTAATGAAAAGGCGCCTAGTACAGGACAAATCTCTTTATTGTTGATTAGTAGGCAGAGTTGTCCACACTACATGGGTATTACGCGGTTTTATACTACATAAAATAGGAACTCATATATGTTTGCCACGATATAGTTGAAAGCACGCCATATATCTCCTAGCACCTATGTGGCTAGCTTGTAAAACTGGCATAACCATAGAGGGGCCTTACTAAGAGATAGAAACTGTAGACATGAACATCCTGTAAACAAAACTTGTCACTCTAAATTGGTTCGCCCTGATTAGCATTTCGCACACAAGAAGGGATTCATTAAATAAAAAAATTGAATCTGAGAGAAGTCCCCTTTATTGGATTTAGCAGAAGTTGAAGACCGTCCCACTGTGAAGTTTGCATCTTAAACATCAATAACTTGGATACCTTCCCTCTTATCATATCAAGAGCCTGAAGGAAACCAAGCTTGTTGTAATAACTGAGAGAACACATTTAGTTTATCTTTACTGATGCTACCTAAGAATTATAGCCTTGCACATGCCACTGATTTATTACAAAAGGCAAAAAATGACCAGCCAAGCCCCTCCTAACCTCGAGGCACCGATCCAGGGAAAGAAGTAAGAATGCAACATCTAAAAAAGAGAGGGATGTAGGATGTAGGAAATCAAGCTGCTCAAACTATTAACTATCCAAGTCTCAAAAGGTTGATGGTTTGATTAGTAAGAAAACATAGAGCCGCAGCTAGCCATGCACTAATATCGGGAGGCGTAGGTGCACAGCAAAGTAGAAGCGGGACATAATACACCAAGCTGTGGAAAAAAAATAACAATTATTCAGTGAGAGAGATGGGCAAACTATACTCCCAAGATCTCAAAGCATTACGATTACATAGTATATGGTATGGCTATAAGATGTGAGAGGCAAAGGTTGTTGCTTAAAACTCGTCGCTTGAGTGAGACAAAGCTGTCTGACTTGCCCGAGGAAGAGGCAAAGGTCTCACACAGGGAGTCCGGACGTCGTCCACCTCAGCACCTTTCCACTGGATCCGAACGGCCGCCAATGGTATTCGTCATCTCATAGGTGAATGTATAAGTGCGTTGATGCTCACCTGATTAACTGATGTGCCAGCCCCGAAGATGGAGTCCCGGGGAAGTCGTCTTCGCTGATGAAGCCCGACTCCTTGCCGCTCGTTGCAGCCGGCGGCGGCCGAGGAGCAGAGCAACGACACATAGAGGCATCATAGGTTAGGCCTTCATCGACGATCTGCGATTCTGGGCGGCCGGCGATGGAACGTTCCCGTCCGGTGTACCAATGCCCAGAGAGACATCGGAGTCAAGACGGATCGGATGTAGGAGCTTCAGACTTCAGTGCAGAGGAAGGCATGCATAGGCTGATTCGGATGTGGTCACGATCTGACTGGGCGACAAATCGCGCGCAGCCCAGGTCCAAAGGGCCCCAGAGTGGCATCGGTGGTGTGGAAGACCGGTGGTCCTGTGGACTGAGGGGACTTCACGCCGGAGCTACCTTGGCCGGAACGGAGACAGATAATGGAGGGGAGCACAAGGGCACCGCGGATGCCGTCTCGAGGACGCAGGCACACACCGCCAAGGTGTATTTTGCCTGAGATAATCCCGGAAGCCGCGGAGACGAGCCGAACCGGCGGTCGCGTCGGAGGAGCCGCCGCGTCGTACGTAGATGATTTCCCTTGGGACGGGATAAGTGAGGGCTCGATGTGTTTCCGAGAGGGCTCGATGGGTTGTGATTAAAAGGATTGGGTACTGAATCGTAGGGAGGTGGAACGAAAAGCATGGGGCAGACGGTTGGGCTTCTCTCCTCTTCTGTTTGCGTATTGGATGCGTCTCTCCTCTTAAATCTCTCATCTGTTATACAGAACACGAAGATGAATCAGTCCGTTTTAAAGAGAAATTAAATCGCATAATTAGTTGAAACAGAGAAGTAAGAAAATTGTTGACATGGCAAGATTGATAGTGGTAGTGGGAACTGAAATGCTGATGTGGCATGCTTGCTGAGGTGGAGGGTGTGCATGTTGAGAGAATACCTTGTAATGGGGAGCAACTTTTTAAGAATGTAAGATACGTGATCAAAGAATTCATCATTATTTAATACATGATCAACAGTTTTTCTATACACGTTCAACATTTCCAAATGCTTGATTAACATTTTTCAAATACTTGTTCAATATTTTCCAAATATTTTTATAGTATATATTTAAAATTATTTAAATTATAAACAAGAGTGCAAAATAAAACAAAAGGTAAAAATGTAAAACATAAAAAATATATTAAAAATAGGTTGTGACTAGTCAACAAGGCCCAAAGTGGTCAACATAAGTCAAGAAAGATCAGGGAAATCAACCCAAGTCCAAGACAGACAACAAAAATCCAAGCAAGTTGCCGTTGTCAATAAGTCACAAGAGAATGCAAAATAAAAGGCCCATTCATGCATGGATGAAGCTAACTATGGACACCTTCAACTTTGGCTAATTTTAATGGACTCATGGGCCTAGTTTTATCATACTACACCTCCTACATATCACCACCATGGGCGGCATTAAATCATTTGTCGAGGCACGCCCCCTATATAAGGCCTCTATGGGCATGTAACAGGTTCACTCACCTCGATAAACTAAGGGGACGGCACTAGAGATCTTGGAGTTTTGCTTCCAAAACGCTCTAGGATCGGGTCCGAGGAGCCGCATTGCGACTCGGATCAACGCTAGAGATCTAGGAGCCTACCCTCAAGACGCTGCAGGGTCAAGTCCTTGGAGCCGTATCGACGCTCGGATCAACCTCGGTCGAGAGTTAGGGAGAGGGTTTCAAGGAGTCGTGTCATGACTCCGAGCCTATGACAGTCCATCCTACCCAAGGCCCTTCTAACATAGGACTACAACGCCTCAATGAGGTGACGCTTCGCGATAATTCGTTTATAGGGATTGGACACAATTTAGAGAAACGTTGTGTCACATTCGTCAAGTTTACTATGACATTTGCTATAAAGTCAACAATCACCCTACTGCTAAACCGGCACATAATCAAAAGTCACGAAACAATGTGATTTATGATACGTCTCCAACGTATCTATAAATTTTTATTATTCCATGCTATTATATTATCTGTTCTGAATGTTTTATATGCATTAATATGCTATTTTATATTGTTTGGGGGACTAACCTATTAACCAATGCTAGTTTCTGTTTTTTCCTTGTTTTTGAGTTTCGTAGAAAAGGAATATCAAACGAAGTCCAAACGGAATAAAACTTTCGCGATGATTTTTCTTGGACTAGAAGACACCTATGAGACTTGGAGTCCAAATCAGAAGACCCTGGAGGAGACGACAAGCCAGGGGGGGGGGGGGCGCCCCTATGGCTCGTGGCCACTCGGAGACCTCCTGGCCTCCCTCCTTGGCCTATAAATTCACATATATTCCAAAACCCTCAGAGGAAGCCACGAAAATAGTTTTCCATCGCCGTAGGACTGTGACCTCGTGAGATCCCATCTGGAGGCCTTTTTCGGTACTCTGTCAGAGGGGGTTTTGATCACGGAGGGCTTCTACATCAACTCTATTGCCCTTCCGATGAAGCGTGAGTAGTTTACCTCAGACCTACGAGTCCATAGTTAGTAGTTAGATAGCTTCTTCTCTCTCTTTGATTCTCAATACCATGTTCTCCTCGATGTTCTTGGAGATCTATCTGATGTAATCTTCTTTTGCGGTGTGTTTGTCGAGATTCGATGAATTGTGGATTTATGATCAGATTATCTATGAATATCATTTAAATTTTCTCTGAATTCTTATATGCATGGTTTCATATCTTTTGTATTTCTCTTTGAATTTTCAGTTTGGTTTGGCCAACTAGATTGGTATTTCTTGCAATGGGAGAGGGACTTAGTTTTGAGTTCAATCTTGCGGTGTCCTCACCCAGTGACAAAGTAGGGGTAGCGAGGCACATATTGCATTGTTGCCATCAAGGATAAAAAGATGAGGTTTTTATCATATTGCTTGAGTTTATCCCTCTACGTCATGTCATCTTACTTAAGGCGTTACTCCGTTCGTTATGAACTTAATACTCTAGATGCATGCTGGATAGCGGTCGATGTGTAGAGTAATAGTAGTAGATGCAGAATCGTTTCGATCTACTTGACACGGACGTGATCCCTATATGCATAATCATTGCCTTGGATATCGTCATAACTTGGTGCTTTTCTATCAATTGCTCGACAATAATTTGTTTACCCACCGTATTATTTGCCTTAATGAGAGAATTCTCTAGTGAAACCTATGGCCCCCGGATCTATTTTCCATCATATTTGCTTTTTGATCTACTATTTTGCAATTTTTTATTTTTGGATCTATAAACCAAAAATCCAAAAATATTTAGTTACCTTTTAGTTTTATCTATCTTTATCAGATCTCACCTTTGCGATTGATCGTGAAGGGATTGACAACCCCTTTATCACGTGGGTGCAAGTGTTTGATTGTTTGTGCATGTGCATAGATTGAGGACTTGCTTGTACCTCCTACTGAATTAATACCTTGGTTCTCTAACTAAGGGAAATACTTATCTATACTTTGTTGCATCACCCTTTTCTTTTCAAGAGAAAAAACAACTCAAACTCAAGAAGTAGCAATTTACATATTGCTAAATTGGCACATATACATTTGTTGTACTCAACTCGAAGATGAATTGTATCTCAAGTTGATGGTGATGGCGTGGCCTAGCCCTCTCTCACACATGGGTGTGCAACGCAAGCATGCACGCACATGTGAGAAGTTGTGGAACCATGCCATCAAGCACAAAGCTCTGTCAAAAGATTCAAGCACAAAGCTTGTCTACTTCATCTTTATGGAATTTTCAACCTCGTCAAATTGGACGGCACTGCAATGTTTTCTGCAGCTGATACATCTATTGTCCGATTGATTTAAAAAAACTGAAGCCCTTCGTGCCTCCATTAATTAAGAAGAAAATTGTCCAATTAATTAACAGAAAACAAAAAAAAAAAAACGTTCCCACGCATATCTTGGTGCCGCGTTCTTGGCCCTTACGACGGAGATCTCATCGAGGCCACCCAAATCTGCACAGGAGTTAGGTATCATCAAGTGCAACATCAGCAAGGATCTCTTGATTTGTGCCACGAATCTTGCTCATCTCTCTATCCTCGAGTCCTTGAGCCACAACATTCTTCGGTTAGGGTGGACGGTCGCAGGCTCGAAGTCCTCACTCAAGGATACTTGATGGCATTTCACGTGCTTCACACTGCTCCTGCAGAGTGTCAATACTTGATGACATTTCACGTGTCATGACTCGTGACCTTTGGATTTCAAGGCGCTCCTTGTTTTGACACTTTTTTTAACACAATATAAACACAAGCCTCATACATACACGCATACTTTTTTCAGGAGCAGCGTGAGGCACTTGGTTGCCGTTGAGGGTTGCACCGTCAGGCAGGGCAGCTACCCTTGTATTTCCAGAATATCAGAATCTCCATATACGCGGCTATGAGCCTCAATAAAAACCTGGCTGTACGAAAACCGAATTGCTCACTGCACAATGCATGAATCTGAGGCAGAAATTACATATTTGACCTGAGGGCGAAATCAAATCACAAACTGACCTGCTCTCGAATTTTTTTCACAATGGTGACCCTTTCGTGTGGCGCCCGACAGCTAGGCGTCGCACACTACTGCGCAACGCCTCGGCCTTAGGCGTCGCACCTCCTACCAGCGTGGCATCCCTGGTCCAGTTGCGGCCCCACAGACAGCATTGTAGCGCCTAAGACTTGGGCGCCACACTGTGTAAAAGTGCAGCGCTCGTCTCTTAGACGTTGCACAGTCTGTGTGCCACTTAGACTGGCCCCACCCTCTCTCCGCTCTCACCCCCACCCACACACCCCCACCCCACCCAAACCCTTAGCCTTGCGCCTCTCCTCTGTTCCCCTCTCCCCCCCCTCTCAGATCCTTCTCAAATCTTGCAAATCCGGAGTATTTGACCGTGGATTTCGAAGCCAACCCCTCCCTTAAGGTAATCTCCTCCGATCCCCTCGTTTTCATCCATAGAAATTGTCACATTTGCTCAAATCTAGCTAGTTTGGGGAAACCCTAGTTTTGGCTTGATTTTGGAAATCTGTGTTGAATCATGTTATGTTTCTTTGCTAATTTGGTATGGTTCTTTCATAGTATGCTAGGGTTAGGGTTATGTGTGTTTGATGTTGGTGTTAGGGTTATGCTATGGTTAGGGTTATGGTAATTGTTGTGTGGGGGTTATGGTTATTAATTCATATATATGTTAGGGCATATGTATTTGTGCAAATATTTTTGTGAAGTACTTACTTGATATATGTGTGTTTTTGATTATTATAGGGATGGGGAGAACATGTGTTTATGTTCATCATGTGGATAAAGAGACCTTTTTGAAAGGCAATGTTGAGACGGACCCGGATGAGCTTGACACGGTGTTTGAGAGTAGTCCTAGCTATGCGGAGCTCTTGGAACAAGTGAGGAAGGATTTGAATTGGATGGACCCAAGTGACGTTGTTGAGTTCGAGGGAAGGCATAATGTTGGTTTTGGAATGCACATATGTTGGAAGACAATGCGTGTGAACTCCGAGCAACGTTGGGTTGCATACAAGGAGACGGTTGCCGAATCTCTATACAAGGCTCTTGAGTTATTTGCCTCCAAAAAGGTTGAGTCTACTTTGAATTTGGACTTGAACCGGAACCCCTCCCCATTGGTTGCTAGCACTCCCCCACCCATTAACCAAGATCAAATGAGTGAACCTCATTTCACGCAACAAGATTGGCCAACATTGAGCCCGACTCCAAACAACCAAAATGAAGATTTTGAAGAGGAGAATGATGAGTACGAGGAGGATGACAACAAAGTTGATCTCCATGACAACAATGTGGGTGATCTCGACCAATATCATGTGCAAGAGACAATGGACCAATCCATCCCTTTTTCCCGTGCATATGCATCGGACTCGGATGACGATGGTCTCGATGAAGAAGTTGATGAGGAGGGGTTCACGCCGAAGGAGGCCCAAGCATTCAAGAAGGTATTCGGGCGGGATCACAAGACACCATTGTTCAAGGATCTTAGTCTCGCGGATGAAGCCGTTGTGGATGGTTGCAAATGCATATCTCTTGGAGCTAGGCCAAGTTCTCACCATGATTTGGAAGACGGCAAGAACGGGATATATCCCGGTTGTGAGTTTCAATCCTTCTTGGAATTGAAGATGTGGCTCGACAACTACTCGGTTACACATTATTGTCTACATAAAGTGGCCAACTCGGACGTCAATGTGCGTTACACGGTCAAATGTGAAGTGCCAAGATGTCCATGGATTGTGCGTGCAAGGCCATGGAAAGGAGGTCCCACTTGGCGCATAGTGAGTTGTCTACCAACTCACATGTGCCGGCACAAGAATGCGGATGGCGAGTGTCGGTGTCAAAACCGGCGGATCTCGGGTAGTGGGTCCCGAACTATGCATCTAGGCCGGATGGTAACAGGAGGCAGGGAACACGATGTTTTACCCAGGTTCGGGCCCTCTTGATGGAGGTAAAACCTTACGTCCTGCTTGATTAATATTGATGGTATGGGTAGTACAAGAGTAGATCTACCACGAGATCAAGGAGGCTAAACCCTAGAAGCTAGCCTATGGTATGATTGTTGTATATGGAGTTGATTGCCTACGGACTACAACCCTCCGGTTTATATAGACACCGGATAGGGTTAGGGTTACATAGAGTCGGTTACAATGGTAGGAGATCTTGAATATCCGCATCGCCAAGCTTGCCTTCCACGCCAAGGAAAGTCCCATCCGGACACGGGACGAAGTCTTCAATCTTGTATCTTCATAGTCCAGGAGTCCGGCTGAAGGTATAGTCCGGCTACCCGAACACCCCCTAATCCAGGACTCCCTCAGTAGCCCCCGAACCAGGCTTCAATGACGACGAGTCCGGCGCGCAGATTGTTCGGCATTGCAAGGCGGGTTCTTCTCCAAATCTTGTGTACCTGTAGGAATAATGTCCGATTTTTGTAATGTAGTGCTCCTCGGCTTCCACGCCCAATAATGGCCGTCTTCCACGTGTCAAACGAATGCGAAAAGCCGGGGCGTTTTTACATCCACACCCCTAGCCGTATAAACGAGCCGCCTATTTAACGGGATGGGGATTTAGGTCCAAACCACATCTTCTCCTTTCCGCGAGTTATCATCAGAGCGCTTCCAGCAAAGGTCCATTCCAACATGACCAGCCGTCGCAGCTCCTCCCCTCGCCCCTCCGGTCCCAAACCCGGGGACTGGGAGAGTTGCACCATCCCGCATAGCGAGTTAGTGTCGCTTCAGGCCAAGGGATTTCTCCCTCAGGCATACATGGTCCCGGTCCGAGCCGGTCTCGCCACCTACAATGGCGGAAAACAAGCGGAGAGCACCCCCAATCCTTCTAAAGGAGAGCGGGTGTGCCTCGTCCCCTATCTAATAAGGGGACTGGGATTTCCAATTCATCCATTTCTCCGCGGGCTTCTGGAGTTCTACGGCCTCCAGCTGCACAATCTCACGCCCGCCTCCGTATTGCATATTGCGGGTTTCGTCGCCCTTTGCGAGCTATTTTTAGGCGTTGAGGCTCATTTCGCGCTGTGGAAGAGGTTATTCTGCCTGGTGCCCCGTTCTCAAGAGGGGTCTATATACCAAGTGGGCGGAGCCGAAGTATGGCGCATCGCCGGGACCGGATACCTATCCGGAACCCCAAAGAAGGCGTCCGAGGACTGGCCTTCGGAATGGTTTTACATAGATGACGTCCCGCTACCGGACCCTATCCGGGTCGGTCTCCCTGAGTTCAATAGTGCTCCATTGAAGAAACGCTTGAGCTGGCGTCCGCGGAGCTCTCAGAGAGAAAGCGACAGAGATGTCCTTTACCTGATGGGCCGGATAAGATTGTTGGCTCATTCCGGACTAACCATGATTGGAGTCATGGCCGCATGCATTATGCGGGGGGTGCAGCCGCTTCAATATAGAGGCCACCCCATGTGGGATTTCAATGGGGAGGATGACGCCACACATTACGGTCGTAAGGGGCCGGCCTCAGCCGCCGCCTTAGTAAAGATCTTATCCTCTTTGTACAAGGGAGAAAAGGAGGAATTCCTCCGCGTCAACCCGCGGGCCGGATTTAGTATGTATGATCCTCCAAGTTGGGTAAGTGAACAATTGCGCTTGCCCGTTTGTTTTATACTCCCATGGTTAGATAGGTAGTCTAACGACTTCAATGCAGGAACTGCGACAGGAGGTAAAGGATATAAACAGCCGCCCTCCACAGCCCGAGGACCCAGAACGGTCCCTCAATCCAGACTCCGAAGAGGATCCGGACATATTGGTGGAGCTTATCGACGGGGTGTTCCATCAGCTAAGCAAGGACAATACCTTGGTAGCCATTACGGCGGATTACCCAGGGTTAATCCCGGCCTCCCAGGTGACAGAAACCGGGGTCTATTCCCTTGAAAGAGATTCCACCCTCACGTATGCCCGGTGTTTCTGACGACAGCCGTGTTTTGCAGGGGAGATTTCCGAGGCAGGAGGCCGAACCTGCGGCGGCTAGCCAACGAGGGGCCGCAGGGCCCCGTGGGGCAAAAAGGAATGTAGTCCGGACTGAGATGCCGGCGCAAAGGTATAGTGCACCCTCTGTTTCCCTGGAGTTATTCTGTCAGGGCATATTAACGTTCGTGCTATCTTCAGAACGAAGAGACCTCGCCGGACTACATCCGGAGAGGTTGCCAATCGCGCCTCCACCAGCCAGGCTCCAACGTCTGGCCAGGAAGCGGAGGCGAGCACAAGGCGCGCACCGGACGCTCCTCCGACAGAGGATGCGGACAGGCTGTCTGCCACAAATTCTGAAGTGGAGAGTGCCATGAACCACAGGCGTCGCCGGACAATTCTACGCGACGCTTGTTTCTCCCAAGAGGCTTTAGATGCCTTTAATTCGGGAGATGCGTACCTCCGTGCCGCTCAAAATGGTTTAGCCAGAGCCACGGAGCAGTATGTAAAAGACATACGGGTAAGAAAATTTTGGTTAAATATATATATGCCAGTAGCCCCCGAGACTTGAAGCAGTTAGAGCAACTGATTTAAGGATCATTTAATATGCAGCTTCTTACAGAGAAGAATACCGTACTGTCCCAGGAGCTGGAAAAGTGCAAGGCCCAACTAGAGGCCGCACTAGCCGCAGCAGGGGAGCCCAAAGAGACCCCCTCAGGTAAGATACACTTCGAAAGATTAGTATTGTGCGGTGTGGGTGCAAATCTGACAAATCATATTGCAGATGGCGCCGGACTCGATCCGGACAAGCAACAACTCTTACGCCGGCTAAAGGCCGGTGAGAGTACGTTGACAAAGGTGAGGCGAGAGAAGAATGATCTTCAGGATGCCAACACCAAGCTGGACGTCGAACTTAAAGATGTTCGTGGCCAGCTGTCGGACTCCACGAAGGAGAATCAGCGGCTTCGACGCGGCATTTTTAGTAAGTGCTTGAACGAACTTTGAAAAAAGAGTTCGGCGAGGAAGTCGACTAACAGAGTAATGTCTGTAGGTATGCTCACAGGTCGTCCTGCAGAGGAGATGCCCGGTTCTACGGGTGACCTTCTTCCCGAACTCTTGCAACTGCACGAGCGAATTCGGCAGGCGATGCGGGGTATTGCCCAAGCCTTATGGCCTGCCCACTCCGTGCCCGAGGGCCTTGGAGAGCTTGCGGAGAAGCTGAAGGGAGCTCGGCGGCGCTTCCGGTTGTGGAAGATATCGGCCTGCCGACAAGGCGCTAGGGAGGCCTGGGCCATGGTGAAGACCCGTTTTACGAAGTCTGACCCAAACCACATGGCCGAGGTCGGACCAGTGGGGCCTGACGGGAAGGAGATCCCTGTAAGCTTAGTATACGGCCAAGTAGAGTTGGCCGCGAAGTATTCCCAGCAGGACTGTAAATTAGACAGCCTGTTAGATGGTATAGAAGAGGAATACAATCAGTCAGAATGACTATGTAATTTTGAATTGACATGTGTAATGCCTTCTAGCCGGATTGTAGATCGTTTGTCGTTGCCGACCTTTTCGCTTCAACCTCGGGACCTGACGGTCCGGAGTGTGTCCGAATACCATAGCGGTTATATAAGAACCGGGGTATGCGTGGAGACCAGGCGTAGGGGTCATTAGTGCTTTATCAGACAAGTGCCCAACTAGTTATGTTATATTACATGGTTAGTAAGAAACATCTTCCAGAGAGAATAGTTCCGTTAGGGTTCCTTTCGCTGGGAGGCATGCCCTAAAGTGCATGTCCGGACTGCGTGAAAAGACGCAGAAAAAAGCATCTGGGGGCGCATAAAATGAGTAAAAAGATCATCTTTTATTTCACCGACCGAATATTCCCTTAAGAACGCTAGCTTTCGGCTTCACCCAGTCTGAGGTACACATCCGGCTGACCCGGCAGTAACAATCGCAGAGGTGCTCCCTTTACCGCCTAGCCGAACAATCGGGAACGTAGGGGTAAGCACAGGAGCCAGGCAACCCAGCTTGGCCAAAACTTAAGTCATATCGATGCATATAATGGTGAAGAAAAAGGTACATGCGGAAGTTTGACGCATGTGTTGGGCGTGAAGCCCGTATAAATAAGCTTCTGTTAAAGAAGCCCCCAGGTTTAATGAGCGCGAGTGGCGCGTCACTAGATGAGCCTTTAAGGGCTATAAAAGAAAAGAGGGGAAGGAGAGAAATGTAAGACAGAAAAATGCAAAAAATGGACAGAGGAAGGAGACGAACACAGAGTCCGGCGCTAGGCATAGAATCTTCGGAGACGGGTGGCGTTCCACGGGTTCGGCTCGAGTCGGTTGTTCCGACGCATCTCGCAGGCGGTACGCCCCACCAGTCAGGACTTGGTCGATTATGAATGGACCTTCCCACTTGGGCTTGAGTTTGTCCTTTTTCTTATCCGGCAGGCGTAGAACTAGTTCGCCAACATTGTAATTTTTGGCCCGTACTTCTCTGCTTTGATATCTTCGGGCCTGCTGTTGATAAAATGCGGAACGGGCTTTTGCCACGTCACGCTCCTCCTCCAAGGCGTCCAAGTTGTCCTGCCGATCGAGCTCGGCTTCTCTTTCTTCGTACATGCGCACTCTAGGTGAGTCATGAATTATGTCGCAGGGCAGAACTGCTTCTGCGCCGTACACCATAAAAAATGGTGTGTATCCGGTGGTGCGATTTGGCGTGGTCCGCAGCCCCCATAGCACGGAGTCGAGCTCCTCTACCCAGTGCGTGTTAGATTCCTTGAGGGACCGCACCAGTCTGGGTTTAATGCCGCTCATGATAAGACCATTTGCACGTTCGACCTGGCCGTTGGTTTGTGGGTGATAGACGGAAGCATAATCGAGCTTGATGCCCATGTTTTTGCACCAGAGTTTTACCTCGTCGGCGGTAAAGTTTGTACCGTTATCGGTTATGATGCTGTGGGGGACGCCATAACGGTGTACAACCCCGGATATGAAGTCTATCACAGGTCCGGATTCGGCCGTTTTAACAGGCTTGGCTTCTATCCATTTGGTGAATTTATCCACCATGACCAGTAAGTATTTTTTCCTATCGGTCCCACCTTTAAGGGGTCCGACCATGTCAAGCCCCCAGACCGCAAAAGGCCAGGTGATGGGTATAGTTTGGAGTGCGGTGGGTGGCATATGGCTTTGGTTGGCAAAAAGTTGGCAACCAGCGCATCGTTGGACTAGGTCCTGAGCGTCTGCCCGGGCCGTCGGCCAATAAAAGCCTGTACGGAAAGCCTTGCTAACAAGGGACCGAGCAGCGGCGTGGTGACCACCGAGTCCGGCATGAATTTCAGCCAGAAGGTTCCGCCCTTCCTCTTCGGAGATGCACCTTTGAAGGACTCCGGTAGTGCTTTTCTTATAAAGCTCTCCCTCATGGACTCTATAGGCTTTAGATCGCCGCACTATGCAGCGGGCCTCGTTTTGGTCCTCCGGGAGTTCCTGCCTAGTAAGGTAGGCTAGGAATGGTTCTGTCCACGGGGCGATAACCGCCATTATTACGTGGGCTGAAGGTGTAATTTCATTGGCAGAGCCTCCAATTGTGTCAGATTGTTCGGCGTCGAGTGGTGCGGCTGGGTCCGGGCTGTTATTTGCGGGTTCCCCCTCCCATGCTACGGATGGCTTGAACAATCTTTCCAAAAAGATGTTGGGGGGGACTGCATCGCGTTTTGCTCCGATGCGTGCCAGGACGTCCGCTGCTTGATTGTTTTCTCGGGCTATATGGTGAAACTCCAGCCCTTCGAACCGAGCTGACATTTTTAGGACGGCGTTGCGGTAAGCTGCCATTTTTGGGTCCTTGGCGTCGAAGTCTCCATTTATTTGGGATATCGCGAGGTTTGAATCCCCGCGTACCTCTAGGCGCTGGATACCCATGGATACTGCTATCCGGAGACCATGTAGGAGGGCCTCATATTCGGCTGCATTGTTGGAATCCGTGTACATGATCTGGAGCACATATTGGACTGTGTCTCCTGTGGGGGACGTCAGGACGACGCCAGCCCCCAGTCCGGCCAACATTTTGGAGCCGTCGAAATGCATAATCCAGTTTGAATATGTGCCGTACTCTTTAGGGAGCTCGGCCTCCGTCCATTCTGCGACGAAGTCGGCCAAAACTTGCGATTTAATAGCTCGCCGTGGCTTATAGGTTATATTGAACGGGAGAAGCTCGATGGCCCATTTTGCAATCCGGCCCGTTGCATCGCGGTTGTTGATAATATCGTTGAGTGGTACTTCCGAGGCTACTGTTATGGAACACTCTTGAAAGTAGTGTCGTAGCTTCCGGGATGCCATGAATACCGCATATGCAATCTTTTGATAATGCGGGTACCGTGATTTGCATGGAGTGAGGACAGTGGACACGTAGTAGACCGGCCTTTGAAGGGGGAATTTGTGTCCGTCCGTTTCCCGCTCGACAACGAGCACTGCGCTGACAACTTGGTGTGTTGCTGCAATGTACAATAACATTGGTTCGCCGGTGATTGGCGCGGCCAGGACTGGGTTTGTTGCCAATATGGCTTTTATTTCATCAAGTCCGGCCGTGGCGGCATCCGTCCACTCGAAGTGTTCGGTGCGCCGAAGGAGGCGATAAAGGGGTAGTGCCTTTTCTCCCAAGCGGGAGATGAAGCGGCTTAAAGCCGCCACGCACCCGGTTAATTTTTGTATTTGTTTAAGGTCCTTTGGGACATCCAATTGTGACAAAGCTCGGATCTTGGCTGGGTTTGCTTCAATTCCTCTACCGGATACAATGAAGCCCAAGAGCTTTCCGGCTGGAACGCCGAAGACGCATTTTTCTGGGTTGAGCTTGATGTCATATTTTCGGAGGTTATCGAATGTAAGCCTCAAGTCGTTTACTAGGGATTCGACATGTCTTGATTTGACGACCACATCATCCACATACGCCTCCACTGTTTTGCCGATCTGGTTTGCCAGACATGTCTGGATCATGCGCTGATATGTTGCGCCGGCGTTTTTCAGCCCGAAGGGCATTGTGTTGAAGCAGAATGGGCCGTATGGTGTGATGAATGCTGTTGCAGCTTGGTCTGATTCTGCCATCTTGATTTGATGGTAACCGGAGTATGCGTCGAGGAAACACAACAAATCGTGTCCTGCGGTGGCATCGATAATTTGATCGATACGGGGGAGGGGGAAGGGATCCTTTGGGCAAGCCTTGTTAAGGTCTTTAAAATCGACACACAGGCGCCAGGATTTGTCCTTCTTTGGTACCATCACCAGGTTTGCTAGCCAGTCCGGATGTTTTATGTCTCTGATGAATCCGGCCTCTAATAGCTTGGCTAGCTCCTCTCCCATAGCCTGTCTCTTGGGTTCGGAAAAACGCCGAAGGGCTTGTTTGACAGGTTTAAATCCTTTTAGGATATTTAAGCTGTGTTCGGCCAGCCTGCGTGGGATCCCTGGCATGTCTGAAGGGTGCCAGGCGAAGATGTCCCAGTTCTCTCGTAGGAACTCTCGCAGTGCGGCGTCTGCATCAGGGTTCAGTCGTGCCCCGATGGAAGCTGTTTTATTGGGGTCCGTTGGATGGACCTGGAATTTGACTATTTCGTCAGCTGGCTTGAAGGTTGTGGATTTGGATCTCTTATCGAGTATCACATCATCCCTGTTAACCGTGGAGCGCAGCGCAGTCAGTTCCTCGGCCGCTAAGGCTTCGGATAGCGCCTCAAGGGCTAATGCGGCCGTCTTGTTTTCGGCGCGGAGTGCTATGTCCGGATCACTAGCTAGAGTGATAATTCCATTCGGCCCGGGCATCTTAAGCTTCATGTACCCGTAATGGGGTATTGCTTGGAAGATTGTGAATGCTTCCCGCCCTAGTAAAGCGTGATATCCGCTCTTAAACGGGGCCACCTGAAACGTGACTTCTTCGGACCTGTAATTATCTGGCGTGCCGAACACCACATCTAGTGTGATTTTTCCTGTGCAGCGCGCTTCCCGACTGGGGATTATTCCTCTAAAGGTTGTGCTGCTTCGCTCGACGCGGTTCCAGTCTATTTCCATTTTTTGAAGGGTTTCCTCATAAATGAGGTTCAGTCCGCTGCCTCCATCCATGAGCACCTTGGTGAGGCGAAAGCCGTCCACTATGGGACTGAGGACCAATGCGGCTGGTGCTCGGGCTGTTCGGAATCTAGGTTCATCACTTGCGTTGAAGGTAATGGCAGTGTCGCTCCATGGATTTATTGTTGCAACTTGATAGACTTCGGCGAGGCTGCGGAGTGTTCTTTTTCGCACATTGTTTGATGCGAAAGTCTCGAAGACTGTGAGAACGGTACTGGTGTCCTTGGGCTGGCTTTCTGCGGCCTCCGGAATTAAGAGGTCCTCGCCGATTTTGGCCACCTGCCGGAGTATCCAACATGCTCTAAGGCTGTGAGTTGGTGTGGCGTCCTCTGTACTGTGAATTCTATAGGGTCCATCAAGCCATCTTTCCAGTACGGTTCCATGCCCTGTAGAGGGTTTTGGCTTTTTGGTGTTTATCCCGGGTGTCCTGTGATGATGCACCCTCTTAGTTCGGACGGGATTACTATTCAAGGCCGGATTATCCCAAAAATTTATTTCGGTTTTCCAGGCGCTTTCCATCGCACAGTATTTTTGTACTATGGACGCCAAGTCAGCGAAGCGTGTAATATCACGACGACTTACGGCGTTAAGGATTCCCTTGTCCGTGCAATTACTGCAGAAAATTGAGATTGCGTCTTTCTACGGCAATCCTTTATCCTGTTCATAACCAGGAGGAATCTGGCCCAGTAATGATGTACTGTTTCCTCTGGCCTCTGCCTGATTTGGGAGAGATCGCTTATGATCGGGTGGGCAGGTGTCGTTCAATCTGAAACCTCACCCAATCCAAGATTCGAAGGCCGAAGAGTTTCCGAACTCTGAAGTTCGGATTCTTGGATGTTGTCCAGTGAATCTGGCCTATTGCCTGATCCTAAGCTCGGGTCTTGAGTTACATCTCCCCCTCCGCGGTATCCGGCTTGGAGGGGTCGGGAATTCAGATGTAGCTAGTCCTTAAAATAGATGAAGGGTCGCCGCACTGCGTCTCTACCACGGCAACGTGGTGGGTGACTTGGGGAGAGTTAATTTCTCTTAGATCGGGTTTAAGCCCAACCTGGTCGTAATCCGTAGCGACCCCCAGGGCGGCGATGCGATCCAAGAGCTCGTTTACGGAAGAGAGCTCCATTGGATCTAGCTGCTCGACGAGCTCCGAGCTGATGTGTAGGTTGCTTTTGATGACCCGAGAGGTCACCGTCGGCGCAACAGCCGAACAGGAGGTCATGAGGAAACCACCTAGCCGGAGGGTTTGGCCAACAACCAAGGCTCCCTTAGCAGCGGCGCCGTCTTTAAAGACGGGAGGAGGCATCCTTCCTGATTGTGACGGCACAGAGGAACTCTCAATGAAAGCACCAATGTCGGTTTCAAAACCGGCGGATCTTGGGTAGTGGGTCCCGAACTGTGCGTCTAGGCCGGATGGTAACAGGAGGCAGGGAACACGATGTTTTACCCAGGTTCGGGCCTTCTTGATGGAGGTAAAACCCTACGTCCTTCTTGATTAATATTGATGATATGGTAGTACAAGAGTAGATCTACCACGAGATCAAGGAGGCTAAACCCTAGAAGCTAGCCTATGGTATGATTGTTGTATATGGAGTTGATTGCCTACGGACTACAACCCTCCGGTTTATATAGACACCGGATAGGGTTATGGTTACATAGAGTCGGTTACAATGGTAGGAGATCTTGAATATCCGCATCGCCAAGCTTGCCTTCCATGCCAAGGAAAGTCCCATCCGGACACGGGACGAAGTCTTCAATCTTGTATCTTCATAGTCCAGGAGTCCGGCTGAAGGTATAGTCTGGCTACCCGAACACCCCCTAATCTAGGACTCCCTCAGCGAGCTTGTGTACCAACAACACAGACAACTCATGTACGAGTTCATTGCTTATAGGTTATCCAACCAAATATCCACACTTCCAATAATGAGCATCAAGAGTGTCATTGACCTTGTGAAAGTCATCTTTCATTACAAGGTAAAGTACGGCAAGGCATGGAAGGCGAAGCAAGCCCCATTCAAGATATTGTATGGCAATTGGGAGGAAGCATACAACCGACTCCCTAGGTTGTTGTTAGCTATGGCTGATGACCCACAAGTATAGGGGATCTATCGTAGTCCTTTCGATAAGTAAGAGTGTCGAACCCAACAAGGAGCAGAAGGAAATGATAAGCGGTTTCCAGCAAGGTATTCTCTGCAAGTACTGAAATAAGTGGTAACAGATAGTTTTGTGATAAGATAATTTTTAACGAGCAACAAGTAACAAAAGTAAATAAGGTGCATCAAGGTGGCCCAATCCTTTTTGTAGCAAAGGACAAGCCTGGACAAACTCTCATATGATGTAAAGCGCTCCCGAGGACACATGGGAATATCGTCAAGCTAGTTTTCATCACGTTCATATGATTCGTGTTCGGTACTTTGATAATTTGGTATGTGGGTGGACCGGTGCTTAGGTACTGCCCTTACTTGGACAAGCATCGCACTTATGATTAACCTCTATTGCAAGCATCTGCAACTACAACAAAAGTATTAAGGTAAACCTAACCATAGCATGAAACATATGGATCCAAATCGGCCCCTTACGAAGCAACACATAAACTAGGGTTTAAGATTCTGTCACTCTAGCAACCCATCATCTACTTATTACTTCCCAATGCCTTCCTCTAGGCCCAAATAATGGTGAAGTTTCATGTAGTCGACGTTCACATAACACCACTAGAGGAGAGACAGCATACATCTCATCAAAATATCGAACGAATACCAAATTCACATGACTACTAATAGCAAGACTTCTCCCATGTCCTCAGGAACAAAAGTAACTACTCACAAAGCATAAACATGTTCATAATCAGAGGGGTATTAATATGCATATAGGATCTGAACATATGATCTTCCACCAAGTAAACCAACTAGCATCAACTACAAGGAGTAATTAACACTACTATCAACCTACTAGCACCAATCCCGGACTTGGAGACAAGAATTGGATACAAGAGATGAACTAGGGTTTTGAGATGAGATGGTGCTGATGAAAATGTTGATGGAGATTGCCCTCTCCCGATGAGAGGAGCATTGGTGATGACGATGGCGATGATTTCCCCCTCTGGGAGGGAAGTTCCCCTGGTAGAACAGCTCCGCCGGAGCCCTAGATTGGTTCCACCAAGGTTCCGCCTTGTGGCAGCGGAGTTTCGTCCGAGAAGATGGCTTATGATTTTTTCCCCATCGAAAGACTCCATATAGCAGAAGATGGCCACCAGAGGGCCACCAGGGGGCCCACGAGGTAGGGGGCGCGCCCAGGGGTAGGGCGCGCCCCCCACCCTCGTGGGTAGGGCGTGGCCCCCTGGTGAAGTGCTTGCTCTCAGTTTTTTATATATTTGGAAAACATCTTCCGTGAAGTTTTAGGACTTTTGGAGCTGATGAAGCTATGTACCTAGGGTAGGGCCATGGACCTGTCCAAACTGACCTACCCAAGGACGCCTCCAGAAGAAATCACATTTCAATCGACCTGGCGGTGTTTCACTCGACGGACTCGAAGACACTCGACCAAGAAGCAACCACTCGACCAAGATCCAACCACCCAACGGCCAGGAGACCTAAAGTCACTCCGCATGCTAACGGTCGGTCATTAAGTAGCTTTTATGGTCATCATAGCACTTTATTAGGGGCGTTACCAGTAACGCCCGACCTTAATGTACTTAAAACCCTGCATAACTGAGGGCCGGAGGGGTCTGGCGGACTCTATATAAGCCACCCCCCTCCTCAGTGTAAAGGGTTCGCACCCCTGTAATTCATACACGCATAATCCAGTCGACCGCCTCCAGGCTCCGAGACGTAGGGCTATTACTTCCTCCGAGAAGGGCCTGAACTCGTAAACCTTGCGTGCTTACAACTTCTCCATAGCTAAGATCTTGCCTCTCCATACTTACCCCCTACACTACTGTCAGACTTGGAACCACGACAGTTGGCGCCCACCATGGGGCCGGTGTTTTAGCGTTTGTTGGAGGAGTTGCGAGCTTTTCCGACCCGAATCATCATGGTTTTCGGCGGAGTTTTGGTGGAGGGCCGCGAGATCCGTCTTGGTGCGCTCACGTTCATCGTCGACGACTTTGCTTGGCTCCAGGTGGCTCCGCTCGACGTGGACGCACTCCCTGTTCGCGGGGCAACGCACTTTAGCGCGTGCGTCCGCAGCGTTCTCCTACGGCAACCGTCGACCCCCTACCGGTCGGCTCCTGTGTTGTCCTCCCTCCCCGTTTCCCGCCGGCGCAAGCGCTCCGGTCGGTCGAGACTTCAGCGGTGGGTGAGACACGCGGTGGCACGTCAGTCGGCCACCCCGCAAGTCGCGGAGATCGAGCCCGATGAATCCCTCTACGGCCTGTTCGACCTGTCGACTGGCTCCGCAGAGACCGCATCCGAGTGCGACAGCAGCGATCTGGCGGCGGAGGTTCTGATGGTCGATGGACCGCCCAGTCCTCCCGGTTTTCCTCGTACCGACGGAGGCGCGGGTGGAGGCGACCCGTCGCGTCCCCATGAGGAGTATCTTCCCGAGCCTCTCACGTCGCTGCAGAGAGAAGAACTTCGCCACCGGAAAGTGGATGCACTACACACTCCTATCGTTGGAGAAACCCCCGAGGCTCGCGCCTTGGAAGACGCGCGCCTGGCAAACTTGGCCGAGCGCACTCGACTGGAGAACCTCCAGCAAGCACTCGACGAGCATGCGCGACAACGGGTTCCCGAATCCAGTCGACGTCAGCTCTTCCCGCCCCCGCAGGTATATCGAACTCCGATTCAGAATTTAGCATCTGCGGCCCGTATAACAGAGTCGATTCAGCCTTCCCAGTCGGAGGTTGGCAGAGGCTTGCTGCAGATCAGAGCGTTACTCCGGGCAGCAGGAGACCAGAATTCCGCTGTTTCTTAGTCGCGGAACAGGATGCACAGCAGATCCGTTGCCGCGGACACAGTCCAGTCGGCTCACAGCCCGAGATCGCCCCCGAGGCGTGAGGGACGTGGAGACCGGCATGACCAGTATGGGAACCATGAGCAGTATGATCACCGAGTCGATCATGACGGTCGACGTCAAGTGCCCACGCCTCCCCCGAGGAGCGGGTCGTATGTGCCTCGCCAGCAGGATGACAGGTGCCCTCATGGTGGTGGGCGAAGGATTCCAGTCGACCCCAGAGGGCTAGGCTTTGATGCGAGATCCATTCTCGTCCAAGGTTTGGTCGACAAGAACAAGGCTCACCGAGAAGGTCACGACAGAGATGCACCTACCAGCAGCAGAGTACATGTTTCGGGACCAGAGTGCTTTAGTAGAGCCATCAGGGCCGCTGTGATTCCTCCCAACTTCAGGTTGGCGACTGGAGTCAGTAAGTTCACTGGCGAGTCCAAGCCTGATACTTGGCTTGAGGACTACCGAGTGGCCGTCCAGATTGGCGGCGGCAATGATGAAGTGGCCATGAAGCACCTGCCTCTCATGTTGGAGGGCTCGGCCAGAGCGTGGTTGAACCAGTTAGCACCTAGCAGTATTTACACTTGGGAAGATCTCTCCCGAGTGTTCATCACCACATTTGAAGGCACATGCAAGCGACCGGCAGGGCTGACGGAACTGCGGTCTTGCGTGTAGAAGCCGAATGAAACTTTGAGGAATTACATCCAGAGGTGGATCACGTTACATCACTCGGTGGAGAATGTGCCTGACCACCAAGCAGTTTGTGCCTTCAAGGAAGGCGTCAAGTACAGAGAACTGAATTTGAAATTCGGTTGAACCGGAGATATGTTCCTGAATCGGATGATGGAGATTGCCACCAAGTAAGCTAATGGTGAAGATGAGGATCGACTCAGGAGTGGCAAGCTCAAGTCAGTCGCCCAAGAAACCGGAGGAAATTCCAATCGGAAACAGAAGCGGAAAGCCGAGCTAGCGGCTCCTGGGGAAGCCTTGGCTTTAATCCAAGGAAAGTTTAAAGGGAAACCTAAAGGACCTTGGAACCCCAAAAAGGTTAAAGACCAGGACGGAAATGATGTGTTGGACTTACCATGTCTCGTCGACACAAAGAAAGATGAAGAGGGTAATTTCATTTACCCAAAACATACCACTCGACAGTGTCGACTCTTGATCCAGCAGTTCCAGGGCAAGTAGCCCAAAGGTAAGGAAAAGGAGTCGGACAAGGTCAAGGACAAAGATGACAGTGACGACGGATACCCTCAGGTCAATTCCACTCTGATGATTTTTGCCGATGTTGAAAGTAAAAGTCGACTGAAAGTTATTAACCGAGAGGTGAATATGGTCGCTCCGGCGACACCTAGTTACCTGAAATGGTCTCAGACTGCCATAACATTCGACCAGTCCGACCACCCAACGCACATCGCCACCCCTGGGAGGCAAGCTTTGGTGGTCGACCCAGTTGTTGAAGGCACTCGACTGACCAAAGTCCTGATGGATGGTGGCAGTGGTTTGAACATATTGTATGCTGAGACGTTGAAAGGGATGGGCATCCGATGTCCAGACTCAGTGCCAGCAACATGAGTTTCCATGGAGTCATTCCTGGGAAGAAGGCTGAATCACTCGGCCAGATCGCTCTTGATGTGGTTTTCGGTGATTCCAAAAATTACCGCAAAGAAAAGTTGACATGGCCCGACCATGTTACGTGTATTTTGGGGAGGCCGGCTTATGCACGCTTCATGGCCCGACCATGTTACGTGTACCTCAAATTGAAGATGCCTGGCCCCAAAGGTGTGATGGCTATTACGGGCAATCGGAAGAAAGTAGAAGAATGTTTTCAGAAAGGTTCGAAGATCGCTGATGCTCAGATGGCAGTGGTGGAGTTGCAGGAATACCAGAAGACTGCAGACCCAAGTGATTTGTTGCGAGCCAAGAAGCCCGCTACAGAGTCAGCTTTTCAGTCGACTGGTGATACGAAGACAGCTCACATCCACCTGACCGACCCCAACGCTGCTCCAACTCATATCTCGACAACACTCGACTCCAAATAGGAAGAAGCGCTCATCCAGTTCCTCCGTGAGAACTGGGACATTTTTGCATGGAAGCCCTCTGACATGCCGGGTGTTCCCAGGGAGCTGGCTGAGCACCGCCTAAGAGTCGACTCAAAAGTAAAACCTGTCAAGGAACATCTCCGACGGTCCGCCGTCCAGAAGAGAAAGGCCATTGGCGAAGAGGTGGCTCGGCTCTTAGCGGCGGAGTTCATCCAAGAAATCTACCACTCCGAGTGGCTCGCCAATGTTGTCATGGTCCCCAAGAAGGACAAGTCACTTCGCATGTGCATTGACTTTAAACATATCAATCGGGCCTGCCCGAAAGATCATTTTCCTCTCCCCCGCATCGACCAGATAGTTGACTCGACTGCGGGATGTGAGCGACTGTCTTTTTTAGACGCCTATTCCGGGTACCATCAGATTCGTCTGTATGGACCTGACGAGATCAAAACAGCTTTCATCACTCCATTCGGGCGCTTCTGTTATGTTACCATGGCATTCGGCCTCAAGAATGTCGGAGCCACATTCATGAGGATGATTCAGAAGTGTTTGCTCACCCAAATCAGTCGGAATGTGGAGGCGTACATGGATGATATTGTGGTCAAGTCACGGAAAGGTTCCGACCTGCTGACTGACCTTGCTGAAATCTTTGCCAACCTCAGAAGGTTTGATATCAAGCTTAATCCATCAAAATGCACATTCGGGGTTCCTGGCGGAAAGTTACTCGGTTTTCTCATTTCCGAACGGGGAATCGACGCCAATCCAGAAAGAGTCGGTACTATACTCCGAATGAAAAGTCCTGTGCGAGTGCACGATGTTCAGAAGCTTACTGGTTGCTTGGCCGCCCTAAGTCGATTCATATCTCGTCTCGGTGAAAAGGCATTGTCTCTTTACCAATTGATGAAGAAGTCTGACAAGTTTGAGTGGACTCCTGAAGCTGACGCAGCGTTCGCAGAGCTCAAAGCTCTGCTCTCCACCCAGCCGGTGCTTGCTGCCCCAATCAGCAAGGAGCCTTTGCTGCTTTACATTGCAGCCACAGGACAAGTCGTCAGTACGGTACTTACGCTCGAGCGGGAAGAAGAAGAGAAAACCTTCAAAGTTCAGCGCCCAGTGTATTATATTTCTGAAGTCTTGACCCCATCAAAGCAAAGATATCCTCATTATCAGAAGCTCGTATATGGGATTTATATGACCACAAAGAAAGTTTCCCACTACTTCTCTGATCATTCCGTTATAGTCGTCAGCGACGCTCCGTTGTCAGAGATCTTGCATAACAGGGACGCAACTGGTCGAGTAGCAAAATGGGCGATTGAACTCCTTCCTCTAGATATCAAGTTTGAGGCAAAGAAAGCTATCAAGTCCCAGGCAATCGCGGATTTCGTCGCCGAGTGGATTGAACAGCAACTGCCGACTCAGGTTCACTCGGAGCATTGGACCATGTTCTTAGACGGTTCCAAGATGCTAAATGGTTCTGGCGCCGGAGTGGTGTTGGTCTCCCCCAGAGGAGATAAACTCAGATATGTTCTTCAAATCCACTTTGATTCCTCTAACAACGAGGCAGAATACGAAGCACTTTTATATGGGTTGCGCATGGCCATTTCACTCGGCGTCCGTCGCCTCATGGTCTATGGCGACTCAGATTTGGTGGTTAATCAAGTGATGAAGGAATGGGACGTCAGAAGTCCAGCCATGACTGGTTATTGCAATGCAGTGAGAAAGCTGGAGAAGAAATTCGAGGGGTTAGAGCTTCATCACATACCCTGACTGAAAAATCAAGCAGCTGATGATCTGGCAAAAATAGGTTCCAAAAGAGAAGCCATTCCCAGCAATGCGTTTTTGGAACACATCCACACACCATCAATCCAGGAGGATCCCTTCACTGAAGATGCCCCGCAGCCAAAAAGCGCCATGGATCCGAGTGAAGTTGAAGTTCCAGCTGTGGTCGACCTGATCATGGAAGTCTTGGTTATCACTCCCGTCTGGACAGAACCGTACATCACGTACATCCTAAGGAAAGAACTCCCAGAAGACGAAGAAGAGGCTCGACAGATCGTCTGTCGATCCAAGGCCTTTACAGTCATAAAGGGACAGTTATATAGAGAAAGCGCGACTTGGGTCGGCCAGAAGTGTATCACACCAGAAGAAGGTCAGATGATCCTTAACGATATCCACTCGGGGACCTGTGGTCATCATGCGTCCTCTCAGACCATTGTGGCTAAAGCATACCGAGCGGGGTTCTACTGGCCAAGAGCCAATGAGATGGCAAAAGAGATAGTCGACAAATGTGAAGGATGTCAGTATTACTCCAATATGCCACACAAGCCCGCGTCAGCCCTAAAAACCATTCCACTCGTCTGGCCCTTCGCTGTTTGGGGGTTGTACATGGTTGGACCACTGAGACCAGGCAGGAGTGGCTTCACTCATGTGCTGGTAGCAGTCGACAAGTTCACCAAATGGATTGAAGCCAAGCCTATCAAGAATCTTGATGCTTGCACCGCTATCAGTTTCATCAGAGAGTTGATATTCAGATATGGAGTTCCACACAGCATCATCACCGACAACGGGTCAAACTTCGATTCCGACAAATTCAGGGCCTTTTGCGCCTCTTAGGGCACTCGAGTCGACTATGCTTCGGTCGCTCACCCCCAGTCGAATGGGCAAGCAGAAAGGGCGAACGCCTGATTCTCAAAGGACTGAAACCCCGATTGATGCGCGATCTCAAGCACGCAACAGGTGCATGGGTCGACGAGCTTCCATCAGTCCTTTGGGGATTAAGAACAACCCCGAATCGATCGACCGGAAGAACCCCATTCTTTCTGGTCTACGGAGCCGAGGCAGTCTTACCGAGTGACCTGTTTCACAATGCTCCCCGAGTCGAGCTCTACTCTGAAGATGAAGCAGAACAAGCCCGGCAGGATGCAGTCGACCTTCTAGAAGAAGAAAGAGAAATGGCCTTGATTCGATCGACCATCTATCAGCAAGACATGCGTCGATTCCATGCCAGAAACGTGAAGAGCCGAGCCTTCCAAGAAGGAGACTTAGTCCTCCGAGTGGATCAGCAGAAACCACACAAGCTCGCTCCTACTTGGGAAGGCCCCTTCATAGTCACCAGAGTCCTCCACAATGGAGCATACCACCTCTACAATGTCGATCGCCAGATTGATGAGCCACGAGCCTGGAATGCAGAGCTACTCCGCCCCTTTTATACTTGAGTTATCATTCAGATAAGATGTAATAGGAAAAAACTCCTGTAGTTTATTTATCAAAGAGAAGAGCATTATAATTTTCCCAGTGATTATTATTGTTTTTGTTTATGTAAGAAATCCCCCAGTGGGTGGCTTAGCTACGAATCCGCTTCGCCTAAGTTTATAAAAATGATTTCCTACCGAGTGGCGAGCCAGCCTCCCACTCGGAGTCTTAGTTGCGAATCCGCTTCGCCTAAGTTTATAAAAACGATTTCCTACCGAGTGGCGAGCCAGCCTCCCACTCAGAGTCTTAGCTGCGAATCCGCTGCGCCTAAGTTTGAAAAAAATCCTACCGAGTGGAGAGCAGCCCTCCCACTCGGGGGCTTAGCTGCAGTCCAGTACTCGCCTAAGTTCTCTCGCTTGAGGACTTAGCTGCAGTCAGGCACTCGCCTAAGTTTGAAAAAAATCCTACCGAGTGGAGAGCAGCCCTCCCACTCGGGGGCTTAGCTGCAGTCCAATACTCGCCTAAGTTCTCTCTCTTGAGGACTTAGCTGCAGTCAGGCACTCGCCTAAGTTTGAAAAAATCCAACCGAGTGGACAGCATCCCTCCCACTCGGGGGCTTAGCTGCAGTCCAGTACTCGCCTAAGTTCTCTCTCTTGAGGACTCAGCTGCAGTCAGGCACTCGCCTAAGTTTGAAAAAATCCTACCGAGTGGAGAGCAGCCCTCCCACTCGGGGGCTTAGCTACAGTCCAATACTCGCCTAAGTTCTCTCGCTTGAGGACTTAGCTGCAGTCAGGCACTCGCCTAAGTTTGAAAAAATCCTACCGAGTGGAGAGCAGCCCTCCCGCTCGGAGGCTTAGCTGCAGTCCAGTACTCGCCTAAGTTCTCTCGCTTGAGGACTTAGCTGCAGTCAGGCACTCGCCTAAGTTTGAAAAAATCCTACCGAGTGGAGAGCAGCCCTCCCACTCGGGGGCTTAGCTGCAGTCCAGTACTCGCCTAAGTTCTCTCGCTTGAGGACTTAGCTGCAGTCAGGCACTCGCCTAAGTTTGAAAAAATCCTATCGAGTGGAGAGCAGCCCTCCCACTCGGGGGCTTAGCTGCAGTCCAATACTCGCCTAAGTTCTCTCTCTTGAGGACTTAGCTGCAGTCAGGCACTCGCCTAAGTTTGAAAAAATCCAACCGAGTGGACAGCATCCCTCCCACTCGGGGGCTTAGCTGCAGTCCAGTACTCGCCTAAGTTCTCTCTCTTGAGGACTCAGCTGCAGTCAGGCACTCGCCTAAGTTTGAAAAACAAAAAATCCTACCGAGTGGAGAGCAGCCCACCCACTCGGGGGTTTAGCTGCAGTCCAGTACTCGCCTAAGTTCTCTCTCTTGAGGACTCAGCTGCAGTTAGGCACTCGCCTAAGTTTGAAAAACAAAAAATCCTATCGAGTGGAGAGCAGCCCTCCCACTCGGAGGCTCAGCTGCAGTCCAGTACTCGCCTAAGTTCTCTCGCTTGAGGACTTAGCTGCAGTAAGGCACTCGCCTAAGTTTGAAAAATCCTACCGAGTAGAGAGCAGTCCTCCCACTCGGGGGCTTAGCTGCAGTCCGGTACTTGCCTAAGTTTTCTAGTTTGAAGACTTAGCTGCGGCCGGGTACTCGCCTAAGTACGAAACACATCCCGCTCTGCAGTAACAAGCTGCAGATCGACGGCCACCTCCTCCTTGGAGAGCTTCGCCACAAATACAATGTGCACTCCATCCTGCTCTGCAGTAACGAGGTGCAGGTCGACTGCTACCTTCCCCTTCGGAGCCGCGCCACAAGTACAAAAAATTTGTCTCGAAAGAAGAACTATTTCCACTCGACGAGGGATTCATAAAGATATTCAACGATAAACCGAGTTCAGATAAATCCTAAAGGGTCCGGACCACAGGTCAAAGTGCTCAGGCATTCAGCCCGAAAGAGTTTAACGGTTACAAAAAGCACTCGGCATTCCGAGGCAAATTTAAGGTGGGGCATAAAAGTTTGTTCACTCCGCAGGAGGAGGGCTGGCAGGCTCGACGAACTCGTCCAGGTCGACGCCATCGGCAATCCGAGTGGCGGCAGCAATGAAAGTCTCCATAAAAGTTCGAAAGTCGTGCTTTTGGGTGTTGGCAACCTTGATTGCGGCCAACTTATCTTGTCGCACCTCCTTGCAGTGGACACGAACCAAAGACAGAGCCACATCAGCGCCACACCGAGCAGAAGACTTCTTCCACTCCTGCACTCGGTCAGGGATTCCGTTAAGTCGAGTCATCAGAGACTCAAGATCGTTTTGGAGTGTGGCCTCTGGCCAAAGTGCCGGGTCGATCCGTGACATGGCGACCTTCAGTCGAGCCAAGTAGTCCACGGCACCGTCGATGCGAGATTCCAGTCGGAGCAGATTCATGGCAGTTTCATCTTTCACGGGAGAGTTGATTGGATCCAAACCTGGTTCGATCCGCCCAGTCTCCTCTTCAAAGTTCTGGCAAAACTCTGCATTCACGATCCAAGGATAAGTCAATTTTCGTACACTGAGTCGACACAAAAAAAATCAGTCGGAACAGAATGTGCACCTTCAAGCTTGATGAACAACTTCTTGGCAAGACTTCTCAGATAGCTCTCCAGATCATCCCTCCTGCGAGCAATGCTTTCCATTTTCTCACCCTGAACGAGATTCGCCTTCTTCCAGCGCGAGCACTCCTTGTTGGAGTCATTCAGAGCAGACTTCAGCCTGGTATTCTCTTCTTCCAACTGGCCGACCGAAGCCAGCTTCTGTTCGGCCAGAGCGACTCTGTCGTCAGCTTCCTTTCGGGCAGCAGCCAGATCCTGGT
Source organism: Triticum aestivum (assembly GCF_018294505.1). Classification (NCBI taxonomy): domain Eukaryota; kingdom Viridiplantae; phylum Streptophyta; class Magnoliopsida; order Poales; family Poaceae; genus Triticum; species Triticum aestivum. The sequence continues at coordinate 54,066,972 of NC_057800.1, forward strand.
CCTTCTTTGCCAGAGCTTCTCTCAGCTTTTCTGCAAAGAAATGGTGCTTGATTCAGAAAGAGCAGAAGGGTACTCAAGCCCAAGGCAAACCAGTCGACAAACTCGTCTTACCATTGGCACCATCCTTAGCCTTTTGCAGCTCTGTCTTGGCCAGCTCCAAGTCAAGGTTCAGTTGGATCTGCTATTTCTCCAAATCAGCAAAGCGAGCTCCCAGATCACAAGTTTTCTGCAATCAAAGAGGAGAAGTTATTTTACAGCGAAAAACAACAAAGGCAATAAATACTAAGACCACGGTCGACTGCCCGCAGTCCACCATAGTCTCGGGGACTACACCCAGTGGGTGCACTTTGCGTGCCCCCACCGGTTCTGATCCCACTCGACCGGCCCGCCGAAGTCGAGTCCAGGAAGTAAAAAAAAGAGAAAGTAGAACTCAGACTACAGTCGACTGCCAACAGTTCACCGTAATCTCGGGGACTACACCCAGTGGGTGCACTTTACGTGCCCCCACCGGTTCTGATCCCACTCAACCAGACCGAGTGGAAGAGACAAACCACCAGTTTGGTTTATACATTCGAAAAAATACAACGACTACAGTCGACTGCCAGCAGTCCACCGTAGTCTCGGGGACTACACCCAGTGGGTGCACTCAGCGTGCCCCCACCGGTTCAAAAATTTCAATCGACGCACCCAGTGGGTGTACAGATGCAAAGATTTTCGGAAAGAGTCTTCAGATATCATATCCTAACAGAACAAGCGGCGACCAACTAACCTGAATGTTGCTTTGGAGAGCCGAGCTGGCGTCGTAGGCAGCCTAACTAGCGTCCCACACCATCTTCATCTTCTCCATCATGACGCCCGCCTGACGTATAGCTTCCTTGGCAGCATTCACTTCGTCTTCTGGGACATGATGGGTCACAAAAACTGAAGGTGGGTCGACAGGGGCCTGAGCAGTCGACGAAGAAGGCAAGGCACTCGACAGTGGCACGACGAAGGTAACAGAACCCCGATTGGCGTCGCCAGTGTCCTGAACGACTGGTTCCGCCCTTGGCGTCGACTGTAGCGCCTCGCTTGCAGGATCTTGCCTATTCTTCCTCGTCAAAGACCTCTCGGGCTCTTCATTATCATTGGGGAGGTCAATAATGTTGGGAGCTATGCAAAGTTCAATTGCCAAAATCACGTCACCCAATGATGCACATTGCAGTTGAGTCGACCGAACAAAGACAGTATGGCAGAAATCATACCCAGATTAGAAGTGACCGCATCCTCCATCACCTCATCATCGTCCCTGTAAGCTGAGGTCCTAGAAGTGGTAGCGCTGATGGTTCCAAAGTTCGCCCGGTTAAAACAAGAAAAACAAACGATGCTGAGCGTCGAGTGTATACAGAGGAAGACACTTACGCAGAAGCGACGGGGATGTCAATCTTAATCTTCGGCAACGCCTTCCGAATTTTTGGCTCCGCAACTTTGGGGTGCTTGGGCGCTTTCTCGGTCGGGGTTGGTGAAGAGATCCGAGGACACTTCAAAGATTGACCAGCTTGAGCAGTCGCCTTTTCACGGACGCCCGGTCGTTCTTGGGCAAGTTTGGATCGCCTCTCCCTGCGAGGAGGCGACTCAACTTCTTCTTCGTCGCTTGAGTCTTCACTTTCTCCATCCTCTTCACCATCATAAGTCCACTCGCTACTGTCGCCGCCGCTCGCCTCACCTTCCAAGTCTTGCCCTTGCTCTCCATTGGGAATCGAGTACATTTCAATGAGGGCCTGAAAAAATAACAATCAAAAGACATTCAGTCGACCGCAAACGGGACATCACATGGAGAGTCGGAAAGTTACTTACAGAAACATACCTGCTCCGGCTGACGCGAGTTGTCGAATGGAATCACCCTCCTGGATCCCCGAGGGTTGTCTTTGTTGCCAGTGATTCCTCTCAACCAGCTCTCCAAGGTATCCTCACTGACCTCCTCCGGGTGGATCCGAGTGGTATCTTCGAGCCCAGAATACATCCACATCGGATGATCGCGCACCTGAAGGGGTTGGATGCGTCGACCGAGAAAGACCTCCAGCAGATCCATCCCGGTCACTCCGTCGCGGACGAGCTGGACGACCCGTTCGACCAGCTCCTTGACCTGCGCCTTCTCTTCTGGAACTATCTTCAGGGGAGCAGGCTTCTCCACTCGAGCCAAGGAGAAAGGAGGAAGCCCAGTCGACTAGCCAGGGGTCGGCTGATCCTTGCAGTAAAACCAAGTCGACTGCCAGCCCCGGACTGAGTCGGGAAGGATCATCGCTGGGAAGGCACTTTTGCTCCTCATCTGGATCCCCAGACCATCGCATATCTGGATCACCCGAGTCCTCTCGTCACTCGACTTGGTCTTTTTGACCGACTGGGAACGGCAAGTGAAGATATGTTTGAAGAGCCCCCAGTGCGGTCGACAGCCCAAGAAGTTTTCGCACATAGATTCGAAAGCGGCCAGATAGACTATGGTATTCGGAGTAAAATGGTGGAGCTGAGCCCCAAAGAAGTTCAAAAAAACCCGGAAGAAAGGGTGGGGAGGCAGCGAGAACCCATGATCTATGTGAGTTGCTAAGAGGATGCACTCACCCTCTCTGGGTTGCGGCTCAGTTTCATCTCCCGGGAGCCGAGCCGACTTGTGGGGGATAAATCCCCCTTCCACCAGGTCGTCGAGGTCGTCCTGCGTGATTGCCGAGCGGATCCAGTCGCCCTGGATCCATCCCGCCGGCAGGCCGGACCTCGACGAGGATCCGCCCCGGTTGGTCCGCTTGCCCTTCGTCTTCGTGGTTGCCTTCTTCGCGCGTTCCAACGCTGCCGTCTTGTCCTTTCCCATGGTGGCAGTTCGAGCTCGAGCGGAGATCCGGCGACGAGACGGGAGCAAGGGTGGCGGAGAAATCGGGAGAAAACAGAGAGAGAATGGTGGCATGCGGAACAGAGCCCCGGCCCAACACCTTATATGAGGCTGCTTCCGAGTGGCTGACTGGTAGGCCCGGACGGCCCCGCCAAATCCCGTGGCGATCGCGCGCGCGATACATGGCGAAAAAGGTGGCATGGGGATCGAGGCGACTCCGCGCTATCCCATCCGTTTACTGCGGCCTCTCCCATCCCGCGCACTTCTCGAAATTTGGATCCCACGAAATCCGCGGGCTGCAGAACAACTCGTCGGACCGAAGATCTCCTCCACACCGTCACTCAGAACTCTTCAAGTATAAGAACTCACTCGACAAAACCTAAGAATGGATCAAGGCGACTGGAAAGAAAGTTGTTGTCATCACTCTGGTCCATTGATCCGAAACAAGGTATGTTCACGACATGAAAAATGAGTCGGAGATGTGCTCAAACCCTTTCCCACTCAAACCTCGATCCATTCGGGGGCTAATGATGAAGCTATGTACCTAGGGTAGGGCCATGGACCTGTCCAAACTGACCTACCCAAGGACGCCTCCAGAAGAAATCACATTTCAATCGACTTGGCGGTGTTTCACTCGACGGACTCGAAGACACTCGACCAAGAAGCAACCACTCGACCAAGATCCAACCACCCGACGGCCAGGAGACCTAAAGTCACTCCGCACGCTAACGGTCGGTCATTAAGTAGCTTTTATGGTCATCATAGCACTTTATTAGGGGCGTTACCAGTAACGCCCGACCTTAATGTACTTAAAACCCTGCATAACTGAGGGTCAGAGGGGTCTGGCGGACTCTATATAAGCCACCCCCCTCCTCAGTGTAAAGGGTTCGCACCCCTGTAATTCATACACGCATAATCCAGTCGACCGCCTCCGGACTCCAAGACGTAGGGCTATTACTTCCTCTGAGAAGGGCCTGAACTCGTAAACCTTGCGTGCTTACAACTTCTCCATAGCTAAGATCTTGCCTCTCCATACTTACCCCCCTACACTACTGTCAGACTTGGAACCACGACAGGAGCTGTGCAGAATAGGTCTATAATATTTGCTCCTTTTCCAGCCCAGAATCCCAGCTGCCGGCATTCTCCCTCTTTATGTAAACCTTGTAAAATAAGAGAGAATAGGCATAAGTATTGTGACATAATGTGTAATAACAGCCCATAATGCAATAAATATTGATATAAAAGCATGATGCAAAATGGACGTATCAACTCCCCCAAGCTTAGACCTCGCTTGTCCTCAAGCGAAAAGCCGAAATCGAAAAATATGTCCACATGTTTAGAGATAGAGGTGTCGATAAAAATAAAATACGGACATGAGGGCATCATGATCATTCTTAGAACAACAACTTATATAATTCTTGTCATATGATTCTTATGCTAGAGTAATAATTCAATCACAATTTCAAGTATGAAGCGTAAACATCATTGAAAACTAACAAACTACAATCTCAGTCATTGGAGCAATTGCAATTTATCATAACATAGGAAAGAGTCAATATATAAGAGCTTTTCAGCAAGTCCACATACTCAACTATCATATAGTCTTTCACAATTGCTGACACTCCAGCAATACTTATGGGTTATGGAGTTTTAATCGGACACAGAGAAAGATAGGGGCTTATAGTTTTGCCTCCCAACGTTTTACCTCAAGGGTAATGTCAACAATAATAGTTCATGAAAACTCACATCCAATTAGCCATATATACCAGGATCTTTCCAACATACTGTGCTTGCCAAAGGATAAATGTTAAAAAGGAAGGGTGAAAATCACCATGACTCTTATGCAATGTAGGAGATGAAAGTAAAAGATAGGCCCTTCGCAGAGGGTAGTAGAGGTTGTCATGCGCTTTTATGGTTGGATGCACAAAATCTTAATGCGAAAGAACATCACTTTATATTGCCACTTGTGATATGGACCTTTATTATGCAGTCTGTCGCTTTTATTACTTCCATATCACACGATCGTATAAAGCTTATTTCCTCCACACCAATCAATCCATACATATTTAGAGAGCAATTTTTATTGCTTGCACCGATGACAACTTACTTGATGGATCTTACTCAATCCATAGGTAGATATGGTGGACTCTCATGGCAAAACTGGTTTAAGGGTATTTGGAAGCACAAGTAGTATCTCTACTTGGTGCGATGAATTTGGCTAGCATGAGGGGAAAGGCAAGCTCATCATGTTGGAAGATCCAAGACAATATAATTCATCTCAGATGTAAGAAAACATAACCCATTACGTTGTCTTCCTTGTCCAACGTCAACTCTTTAGCATGTCATATTTTAATGAGTGCTCACAATCATAAAAGATGTCCAAGATAGTATATTTATATGTGAAGACCTCTCTTTCTTTATTACTTCCTATTAATTGCAACGATGACCAAAACTATGTTTGTCACCTTCAACAACTTTATTCATCATGCTTTTTATGTGAGCTCATTACTCTCCATTAGATCCATATGATCTCTTGTTCCCCTTTTTATTTCTTTTCTTTTCTTTTATTCACTTGGATCATGGAAAATAATCAAGTCCTTGACTCAACACTAATCTTTTATTATATAGCTCACTGGACTCGATTACATAGAGGGATCATAAGCCAAAACTCAAACTAGATCATCATAAACTTTTATTCTACTAGATCAAGATATCCCAAAGGTATCAAACTAAGAAAAATGGTAAAGATAAAGTGATGGTGATACGATACGGGGCACTCCCCCAAGCTTGGCAGTTGCCAAGGGGAGTGCCCATACCAGATATCAATTCTCTTTTTGGTGGAGAAGATGATGGTTTTTGTTGATGGCGTAAGGCTTATCTCTCAAGCTTATTGACTTGCTGCTTGAGGTCCATTATTTCCTTTCAGAGTTTTCCTGTAACAGCCAAAGCTCCCTGCACCCAAGGGTGATGCATAGCTGCGGGAGAACCAGTGACACTCTTTTTCATATTCTCATAAGAAAGAAATCTAACATTGGAAGGGATAACCGAGTTTGGAATAGCTGAGCTCTGCAGTTCTCCCATTGTGAATCCAGCTTGGAGGCGGGAAGTGACTTCTTGATCCTCTTCCATGGCATCTATCCTCTTCAAATCAGCCTCCATCTCTTCCTCCGTTGCTGGCCCAAAGGGGTCAACATGATCGTTTGCTGTTGATCTCGGTGCCGGATGAGACACCCGGCTCTCCCCGACTGACTCTTGCGAAGACATCCTGCTCTAATCTGCAGCAGCAACAACTCGAAACACAAACAAGAGATAATTGCGTGATACGGGAGTCAAAACCTCTGGGAGACTATATAATGAATTTTTACCGACCAAAATACGTGTCGTGTACGAAAACGGAGTCCGGAGAGCACACGAGGTGCCCACGAGGTAGGGGGCGCGCCCAGTAGGGTAGGGCGCGCCCTCCACCCTCGTGGAGCCCTCGTGTCCTTCCCGGACTGCCTGCTTATTTTTCTATTTTTCTAAATATTCCAAAACGGAGAAATATTGCCTTAAAACAGTTTTGGAGTCGGTTTACTTACCGTACCACATACCTATTCCTTTTCGGAGTCTGAAACATTCCGAAAAGTGTCCCTTATGTATTCCTCCGGGGTTACGGTTTCAATAACATTGGTTTCAACATTTATGGGATTACCTGAGATATAGTGTTTGATTCTTTGACCGTTCACCACCTTCGGATTTGTGCCTTCGAAGTTGTTGATTTTTATGGCACCGGAACGGTAGACCTCCTCGATAACGTAAGGACCTTCCCATTTAGAGAGAAGTTTTCCTACAAAAAATCTTAAATGAGAGTTGTATAGCAATACATAATCACCTACATTAAACTCACGCTTTTGTATCCTTTTTTCATGCCATCTTTTAACTTTTTCTTTAAACAACTTGGCATTTTCGTAGGCTTGGGTTCTCCATTCATCAAGTGAGCTAATATCAAATAACCTCTTCTCACCGGCAAGTTTAAAATCATAATTAAGTTCTTTAATAGCCCAATAAGCCTCGTGTTCTAGTTCGAGAGGTAAGTGACATGCTTTTCCATAGACCATTTTATACGGAGACATGCCCATAGGATTTTTATATGCGGTTCTATAGGCCCATAATGCATCATCAAGTTTCTTGGACCAATTCTTTCTAGACCTATTAACAGTCTTTTGCAAAATTAATTTGAGTTCTCTATTACTCAATTCTACTTGACCACTAGACTGAGGGTGATAAGGAGATGCAATTCTATGATTAACATCATATTTAGCAAGCATTTTACCGAACGCACCATGAATAAAATGTGAACCACCATCAGTCATTAAATATATAGGGACTCCAAATCTTGAAAAATTAACTTTTTAAGCATTTTAATGGAAGTGTTATGATCAGCACTACTAGTTGGCATAGCTTCTACCCACTTAGTAACATAATCAACAGCAACTAAAATATGTGTATAACCATTAGAGGAAGGAAAAGGTCCCATATAGTCAAAGCCCCAAACATCAAATGGTTCAATAACAAGTGCATAATTCATATGCATTTCTTGACATCTACTAATATTACCAATTCTTTGACATTCATCACAAGATAAGACAACCTTACGGGCATCCTTGAAGAGAGTAGGCCAATAAAAACCAAATTGCAGTACCTTATGTGCAGTTCTATCTCCATCATGGTGTCCTCCATAAGCTTCGGAGTGACACTTGCGTATGATCTATTCATGTTCATGCTTAGGTACACAACGTCTAATAACACCATCTACTCCTTCTTTATAAAGATGTGGGTCATCCCAAAAGTAATGCCTCAAATCATAGAAGAACTTTTTCTTTTGCTGGTATGTGAAACTAGGTGGTATAAACTTAGCAACAATGTAATTAGCATAATCATCATACCATGGAGCAGTATGAGAAGCATTTATGACATTTAGTTGCTCATCAGGAAAGCTATCATCAATAGGAAGTGGGTCATCAAGCACATTTTCTAACCTAGACAAGTTGTCTGCAACGGGGTTCTCTGAAGGAAATATGCCCTAGAGGCAATAATAAAGTTATTATTTATTTCCTTATAATCATGATAAATGTTTATTATTCATGCTAGAATTGTATTTTCCGGAAACATAATACATGTGTGAATACATAGACAAACAGAGTGTCACTAGTATGCCTCTACTTGACTAGCTCGTTAATCAAAGATGGTTATGTTTCCTAACCATGAACAATGAGTTGTTATTTGATTAACGAGGTCACATCATTAGTAGAATGATCTGATTGACATGACCCATTCCATTAGCTTAGCACCTGATCGTTTAGTATGTTGCTATTGCTTTCTTCATGACTTATACATGTTCCTACGACTATGAGATTATGCAACTCCCGTTTACCGGAGGAACACTTTGGGTACTACCAAACGTCACAACGTAAATGGGTGATTATAAAGGAGTACTACAGGTGTCTCCAATGGTCGATGTTGGGTTGGCGTATTTCGAGATTAGGATTTGTCACTCCGATTGTCGGAGAGGTATCTCTGGGCCCTCTCGGTAATACACATCACATAAGCCTTGCAAGCATTACAACTAATATGTTAGTTGTGAGATGATGTATTACGGAACGAGTAAAGAGACTTGCCGTTAACGAGATTGAACTAGGTATTGGATACCGACGATCGAATCTCGGGCAAGTAACATACCGATGACAAAGGGAACAACGTATGTTGTTATGCGGTCTGACCGATAAAGATCTTCGTAGAATATGTAGGAGCCAATATGGGCATCCAGGTCCCGCTATTGGTTATTGACCAGAGACATGTCTCGGTCATGTCTACATTGTTCTCGAACCCGTAGGGTCCGCACGCTTAAGGTTACGATGACAGTTATATTATGAGTTTATGCATTTTGATGTACCGAAGGTTGTTCGGAGTCCCGGATGTGATCACGGACATGACGAGGAGTCTCGAAATGGTCGAGACGTAAAGATTGATATATTGGAAGCCTATGTTTGGACATCGGAAGTGTTCCGGGTGAAATCGGGATTTTACCGGGTTACCGGGAGGTTACCGGAACCCCCCGGGAGCCATATGGGCCATCATGGGCCTTAGTGGAAAGGAGAAAGGGGCAGCCCAAGGTGGCTGCGCCTCTTTCCCCTCCCCTAGTCCTATTAGGACTAGGAGAAGGTGGCCGGCCCCCCTCTCTCCCTTCCCCTCCGAGGAATCCTAGTTGGACTAGGATTGGGGGGAGGAATCCTACTCCCAGAGGGAGTAGGACTCTCCTGCGCCTCCCTCTTTGGCCGGCTAGCCTCCCCTCCTCTCCTCCTTTATATACGGAGGCAGGGGCACCTCTAAACACACAAGTTGATCCACGTGATCGATTCCTTAGCCGTGTGCGGTGCCTCCTGCCACCATATTCCTCGATAATACTGTAGCGGAGTTTAGGCGAAGCCCTGCTGCTGTAGTTCATCAAGATCGTCACCACGCCGTCGTGCTGACGAAACTCTTCCCCGACACTTTGCTGGATCGGAGTCCGGGGATCGTCATCGAGCTGAACGTGTGCTCGAACTCGGAGGTGCCGTAGTTTCGGTGCTTGATCGGTTGGATCGTGAAGACGTACGACTACTTCCTCTACGTCGTGTCATTGCTTCCGCAGTCGGTCTGCGTTGGGTACGTAGACAACACTCTCCTCTCGTTGCTATGCATCACATGATCCTGTGTGCGCGTAGGAAAATTTTTGAAATTACTACGAAACCCAACAGTGGCATCCGAGCCTAGGTTAATGATGTTGATGTTATATGCACGAGTAGAACACAAGTGAGTTGTGGACGATACAAGTCATACTGCCTACCAGCATGTCATATTTTGGTTCAGCGGTATTGTTGGACGAGACGACCCGGACCAACCTTACGCGTACGCTTACGCGAGACCGGTTCCCTCGACGTGCTTTGCACAGAGATGGCTTGCGGGCGACTGCCTCTCCAACTTTAGTTGAACCAAGTATGGCTACGCCCGGTCCTTGCGAAGGTTAAAACGGAGTCTATTTGACAAACTATCGTTGTGGTTTTGATGCGTAGGTGAGATTGGTTCTTACTTAAGCCCGTAGCAGCCACGTAAAACATGCAACAACAAAGTAGAGGACGTCTAACTTGTTTTTGCAGGGCATGTTGTGATGTGATATGGTCAAGGCATGATGCTGAATTTTATTGTATGAGATGATCATGTTTTGTAACCAAGTTATCGGCAACTGGCAGGAGCCATATGGTTGTCGCTTTATTGTATGCAATGCAATCGCGATGTAATGCTTTACTTTATTACTAAACGGTAGTGATAGTCGTGGAAGCATAAGATTGGCGAGACGACAACGATGCTACGATGGAGATCAAGGTGTCGCGCCGGTGACGATGGTGATCATGACGGTGCTTCGGAGATGGAGATCACAAGCACAAGATAATGATGGCCATATCATATCACTTATATTGATTGCATGTGATGTTTATCTTTTTATGCATCTTATCTTGCTTTGATTGACGGTAGCATTATAAGATGATCTCTCACTAAATTATCAAGAAGTGTTCTCCCTGAGTATGCACCGTTGCAAAAGTTCTTCGTGCTGAGACACCACGTGATGATCGGGTGTGATAGGCTCTACGTTCAAATACAACGGGTGCAAAACAGTTGCGCACGCAGAATACTCAGGTTAAACTTGACGAGCCTAGCATATGCAGATATGGCCTCGGAACACGGAGACCGAAAGGTCGAGCGTGAATCATATAGTAGATATGATCAACATAATGATGTTCACCGATGAAACTACTCCATCTCACGTGATGATCGGACATGGTTTAGTTGATTTGGATCACGTGATCACTTAGAGGATTAGAGGGATGTCTATCTAAGTGGGAGTTCTTTAATAATATGATTAATTGAACTTAAAATTTATCATGAACTTAGTCCCTGATAGTATCTTGCTTGTTTATGTTGATTGTAGATAGATGGCTCGTGCTGTTGTTCCGTTAAATTTTAATGCGTTCCTTGAGAAAGCAAAGTTGAAAGATGATGGTAGCAATTACACGGACTGGGTCCGTAACTTGAGGATTATCCTCATTGCTGCACAGAAGAATTACGTCCTGGAAGCACCGCTGGGTGCCAGGCCTGCTGCTGGAGCAACGCCAGATGTTATGAACGTCTGGCAGAGCAAAGCTGATGACTACTCGATAGTTCAGTGTGCCATGCTTTACGGCTTAGAATCGGGACTTCAACGACGTTTTGAACGTCATGGAGCATATGAGATGTTCCAGGAGTTGAAGTTAATATTTCAAGCAAATGCCCGGATTGAGAGATATGAAGTCTCCAATAAGTTCTATAGCTGCAAGATGGAAGAGAACAGTTCTGTCAGTGAGCATATACTCAAAATGTCTGGGTATAATAATCACTTGATTCAATTGGGAGTTAATCTTCCAGATGATTGCGTCATTGACAGAATTCTCCAATCACTGCCACCAAGCTACAAGAGCTTCGTGATGAACTATAATATGCAAGGGATGAACAAGACTATTCCCGAGCTCTTCGCAATGCTAAAAGCTGCGGAGGTAGAAATCAAGAAGGAGCATCAAGTGTTGATGGTTAACAAGACCACTAGTTTCAAGAAAAAGGGCAAAGGGAAGAAAAAGGGGAACTTCAAAAAGAACGGCAAGCAAGTTGCTGCTCAAGAGAAGAAACCCAAGTCTAGACCTAAGCCTGAAACTGAGTGCTTCTACTGCAAGCAGACTGGTCACTGGAAGCGGAACTGCCCCAAGTATTTGGCGGATAAGAAGGATGGCAAGGTGAACAAAGGTATATGTGATATACATGTTATTGATGTGTACCTTACCAATGCTCGCAGTAGCACCTGGGTATTTGATACTGGTTCTGTTGCTAATATTTGCAACTCGAAACAGGGACTACAGAATAAGCGGGCACTGGCAAAGGACGAGGTGACGATGCGCGTGGGAAACGGTTCCAAAGTCGATGTGATCGCGGTCGGCACGCTACCTCTACATCTACCTTCGGGATTAATATTAGACCTAAATAATTGTTATTTGGTGCCAGCGTTGAGCATGAACATTATATCTGGATCTTGTTTAATGCGAGACGGTTATTCATTTAAATCAGAGAATAATGGTTGTTCTATTTATATGAGTAATATCTTTTATGGTCATGCACCCTTGAAGAGTGGTCTATTCTTACTAAATCTCGATAGTAGTAATACACATATTCATAATGTTGAAACCAAAAGATACAGAGTTGATAATGAAAGTGCAACTTATTTGTGGCACTGTCGTTTAGGTCATATCGGTGTAAAACGCATGAAGAAACTCCATACTAATGGACTTTTGGAACCACTTGATTATGAATCACTTGGTACTTGCGAACCGTGCCTCATGGGCAAGATGACTAAAACACCGTTCTCCGGTACTATGGAGAGAGCAACAGATTTGTTGGAAATCATACATACCGATGTATGTGGTCCGATGAATATTGAGGCTCGTGGCGGATATCGTTATTTTCTCACCTTCACAGATGATTTGAGCAGATATGGATATATCTACTTAATGAAGCATAAGTCTGAAACATTTGAAAAGTTCAAAGAATTTCAGAGTGAAGTTGAAAATCATCGTAACAAGAAAATAAAGTTTCTACGATCTGATCGTGGAGGAGAATATTTGAGTTACGAGTTTGGTGTACATTTGAAAAACTGTGGAATAGTTTCGCAACTCACGCCCCCCGGAACACCACAGCGTAATGGTGTGTCCGAACGTCGTAATCGTACTTTACTAGATATGGTGCGATCTATGATGTCTCTTACAGATTTACCGCTATCATTTTGGGGATATGCTTTAGAGACGGCCGCATTCACGTTAAATAGGGCACCATCAAAATCCGTTGAGACGACGCCTTATGAACTATGGTTTGGCAAGAAACCAAAGTTGTCGTTTCTTAAAGTTTGGGGCTGCGATGCTTATGTGAAAAAGCTTCAACCTGATAAGCTCGAACCCAAATCGGAGAAATGTGTATTCATAGGATACCCAAAGGAAACTGTTGGGTACACCTTCTATCACAGATCCGAAGGCAAAACATTTGTTGCTAAGAATGGATCATTTCTAGAGAAGGAGTTTCTCTCGAAAGAAGTGAGTGGGAGGAAAGTAGAACTTGACGAGGTAACTGTACCTGCTCCCTTACTGGAAAGTAGTTCATCACAGAAAACTGTTTCAGTGACACCTACACCAGTTAGTGAGGAAGCCAATGATAATGATCATGAAACTTCAGATCAAGATACTACTGAACTTCGTAGATCAACCAGAGTAAGATCCGCACCAGAGTGGTACGGTAATCCTGTTCTGGAGGTCATGCTACTAGATCATGATGAACCTACGAACTATGAAGAAGCGATGGTGAGCCCAGATTCCGCAAAGTGGCTAGAAGCCATGAAATCTGAGATGGGATCCATGTACGAGAACAAAGTATGGACTTTGGTTGACTTGCCCGATGATCGGCAAGCGATTGAGAATAAATGGATCTTTAAGAAGAAGACTGACGCTGATGGTAATGTTACTGTCTACAAAGCTCGACTTGTCGCAAAAGGTTTTCGGCAAGTTCAAGGAATTGACTACGATGAGACCTTCTCACCCGTAGCGATGCTTAAGTCCGTCCGAATCATGTTAGCAATTGCCGCATTTTATGATTATGAAATTTGGCAAATGGATGTCAAAACTGCATTCCTGAATGGATTCCTGGAAGAAGAGTTGTATATGATGCAACCAGAAGGTTTTGTCGATCCAAAGGGAGCTAACAAAGTGTGCAAGCTCCAGCGATCCATTTATGGACTGGTGCAAGCCTCTCGGAGTTGGAATAAACGTTTTGATAGTGTGATCAAAGCATTTGGTTTTATACAGACTTTTGGAGAAGCCTGTATTTACAAGAAAGTGAGTGGGAGCTCTGTAGCATTTCTGATATTATATGTGGATGACATATTACTGATTGGAAATGATATAGAATTTCTGGATAGCATAAAGGGATACTTGAATAAAAGTTTTTCAATGAAAGACCTCGGTGAAGCTGCTTACATATTAGGCATTAAGATCTATAGAGACAGATCAAGACGCTTAATTGGACTTTCAGAAAGCACATACCTTGACAAAATTTTGAAGAAATTCAAAATGGATCAAGCAAAGAAAGGGTTCTTGCCTGTGTTACAAGGTGTGAAATTGAGTAAGACTCAATGCCCGACCACTGCAGAAGATAGAGAGAATATGAAAGATGTTCCCTATGCATCAGCCATAGGCTCTATCATGTATGCAATGCTGTGTACCAGACCTGATGTGTGCCTTGCTATAAGTTTAGCAGGGAGGTACCAAAGTAATCCAGGAATGGATCACTGGACAGCGGTCAAGAACATCCTGAAATACCTGAAAAGGACTAAGGATATGTTTCTCGTATATGGAAGTGACAAAGAGCTCATCGTAAAAGGTTACGTTGATGCAAGCTTTGACACTGATCCGGACGATTCTAAATCGCAAACCGGATACGTGTTTACATTAAACGGTGGAGCTGTCAGTTGGTGCAGTTCTAAACAAAGCGTCGTAGCGGGATCTACATGTGAAGCGGAATACATAGCTGCTTCGGAAGCAGCAAATGAAGGAGTCTGGATGAAGGAGTTCATATCCGATCTAGGTGTCATACCTAGTGCATCGGGTCCAATGAAAATCTTTTGTGACAATACTGGTGCAATTGCCTTGGCAAAGGAATCCAGATTTCACAAAAGGACCAAACACATCAAGAGACGCTTCAACTCCATCCGGGATCTAGTCCAGGTGGGAGACATAGAGATTTGCAAGATACATACGGATCTGAATATTGCAGACCCGTTGACTAAGCCTCTTCCACGAGCAAAACATGATCAGCACAAAAGCTCCATGGGTGTTAGATTCATTACAGTGTAATCTAGATTATTGACTCTAGTGCAAGTGGGAGACTGAAGGAAATATGCCCTACAGGCAATAATAAAGTTATTATTTATTTCCTTATAATCATGATAAATGTTTATTATTCATGCTAGAATTGTATTTTCCGGAAACATAATACATGTGTGAATACATAGACAAACAGAGTGTCACTAGTATGCCTCTACTTGACTAGCTCGTTAATCAAAGATGGTTATGTTTCCTAAACATGAACAATGAGTTGTTATTTGATTAACGAGGTCACATCATTAGTAGAATGATCTGATTGACATGACCCATTCCATTAGCTTAGCACCTGATCGTTTAGTATGTTGCTATTGCTTTCTTCATGACTTATACATGTTCCTACGACTATGAGATTATGCAACTCCCGTTTACCGGAGGAACACTTTGGGTACTACCAAACGTCACAACGTAAATGGGTGATTATAAAGGAGTACTACAGGTGTCTCCAATGGTCGATGTTGGGTTGGCGTATTTCGAGATTAGGATTTGTCACTCCGATTGTCGGAGAGGTATCTCTGGGCCCTCTCGGTAATACACATCACATAAGCCTTGCAAGCATTACAACTAATATGTTAGTTGTGAGATGATGTATTACGGAACGAGTAAAGAGACTTGCCGTTAACGAGATTGAACTAGGTATTGGATACCGACGATCGAATCTCGGGCAAGTAACATACCGATGACAAAGGGAACAACGTATGTTGTTATGCGGTCTGACCGATAAAGATCTTCGTAGAATATGTAGGAGCCAATATGGGCATCCAGGTCCCGCTATTGGTTATTGACCAGAGACATGTCTCGGTCATGTCTACATTGTTCTCGAACCCGTAGGGTCCGCACGCTTAAGGTTACGATGACAGTTATATTATGAGTTTATGCATTTTGATGTACCGAAGGTTGTTCGGAGTCCCGGATGTGATCACGGACATGACGAGGAGTCTCGAAATGGTCGAGACGTAAAGATTGATATATTGGAAGCCTATGTTTGGACATTGGAAGTGTTCCGGGTGAAATCGGGATTTTACCGGGTTACCAGGAGGTTACCGGAACCCCCCGGGAGCCATATGGGCCATCATGGGCCTTAGTGGAAAGGAGAAAGGGGCAGCCCAAGGTGGCTGCGCCTCTTTCCCCTCCCCTAGTCCTATTAGGACTAGGAGAAGGTGGCCGGCCCCCCTCTCTCCCTTCCCCTCCGAGGAATCCTAGTTGGACTAGGATTGGGGGGAGGAATCCTACTCCCAGAGGGAGTAGGACTCTCCTGCGCCTCCCTCTTTGGCCGGCCAGCCTCCCCTCCTCTCCTCCTTTATATACGGAGGCAGGGGCAGTGGCATCCGAGCCTAGGTTAATGATGTTGATGTTATATGCACGAGTAGAACACAAGTGAGTTGTGGACGATACAAGTCATACTGCCTACCAGCATGTCATATTTTGGTTCAGCGGTATTGTTGGACGAGACGACCCGGACCAACCTTACGCGTACGCTTACGCGAGACCAGTTCCCTCGACGTGCTTTGCACAGAGATGGCTTGCGGGCGACTGCCTCTCCAACTTTAGTTGAACCAAGTATGGCTACGCCCGGTCCTTGCGAAGGTTAAAACGGAGTCTATTTGACAAACTATCGTTGTGGTTTTGATGCGTAGATGAGATTGGTTCTTACTTAAGCCCGTAGCAGCCACGTAAAACATGCAACAACAAAGTAGAGGACGTCTAACTTGTTTTTGTAGGGCATGTTGTGATGTGATATGGTCAAGGCATGATGCTGAATTTTATTGTATGAGATGATCATGTTTTGTAACCAAGTTATCGGCAACTGGCAGGAGCCATATGGTTGTCGCTTTATTGTATGCAATGCAATCGCGATGTAATGCTTTACTTTATTACTAAACGGTAGTGATAGTCGTGGAAGCATAAGATTGGCGAGACGACAACGATGCTACGATGGAGATCAAGGTGTCGCGCCGGTGACGATGGTGATCATGACGGTGCTTCGGAGATGGAGATCACAAGCACAAGATAATGATGGCCATATCATATCACTTATATTGATTGCATGTGATGTTTATCTTTTTATGCATCTTATCTTGCTTTGATTGACGGTAGCATTATAAGATGATCTCTCACTAAATTATCAAGAAGTGTTCTCCCTGAGTATGCACCGTTGCAAAAGTTCTTCGTGCTGAGACACCACGTGATGATCGGGTGTGATAGGCTCTACGTTCAAATACAACGGGTGCAAAACAGTTGCGCACGCAGAATACTCAGGTTAAACTTGACGAGCCTAGCATATGCAGATATGGCCTCGGAACACGGAGACCGAAAGGTCGAGCGTGAATCATATAGTAGATATGATCAACATAATGATGTTCACCGATGAAACTACTCCATCTCACGTGATGATCGGACATGGTTTAGTTGATTTGGATCACGTGATCACTTAGAGGATTAGAGGGATGTCTATCTAAGTGGGAGTTCTTTAATAATATGATTAATTGAACTTAAAATTTATCATGAACTTAGTCCCTAATAGTATCTTGCTTGTTTATGTTGATTGTAGATAGATGGCTCGTGCTGTTGTTCCGTTAAATTTTAATGCGTTCCTTGAGAAAGCAAAGTTGAAAGATGATGGTAGCAATTACACGGACTGGGTCCGTAACTTGAGGATTATCCTCATTGCTGCACAGAATAATTACGTCCTGGAAGCACCGCTGGGTGCCAGGCCTGCTGCTGGAGCAACGCCAGATGTTATGAATGTCTGGCAGAGCAAAGCTGATGACTACTCGATAGTTCAGTGTGCCATGCTTTACGGCTTAGAATCGGGACTTCAACGACGTTTTGAACGTCATGGAGCATATGAGATGTTCCAGGAGTTGAAGTTAATATTTCAAGCAAATGCCCGGATTGAGAGATATGAAGTCTCCAATAAGTTCTATAGCTGCAAGATGGAAGAGAACAGTTCTGTCAGTGAGCATATACTCAAAATGTCTGGGTATAATAATCACTTGATTCAATTGGGAGTTAATCTTCCAGATGATTGCGTCATTGACAGAATTCTCCAATCACTGCCACCAAGCTACAAGAGCTTCGTGATGAACTATAATATGCAAGGGATGAACAAGACTATTCCCGAGCTCTTCGCAATGCTAAAAGCTGCGGAGGTAGAAATCAAGAAGGAGCATCAAGTGTTGATGGTTAACAAGACCACTAGTTTCAAGAAAAAGGGCAAAGGGAAGAAAAAGGGGAACTTCAAAAAGAACGGCAAGCAAGTTGCTGCTCAAGAGAAGAAACCCAAGTCTAGACCTAAGCCTGAAACTGAGTGCTTCTACTGCAAGCAGACTGGTCACTGGAAGCGGAACTGCCCCAAGTATTTGGCGGATAAGAAGGATGGCAAGGTGAACAAAGGTATATGTGATATACATGTTATTGATGTGTACCTTACCAATGCTCGCAGTAGCACCTGGGTATTTGATACTGGTTCTGTTGCTAATATTTGCAACTCGAAACAGGGACTACAGAATAAGCGGGCACTGGCAAAGGACGAGGTGACGATGCGCGTGGGAAACGGTTCCAAAGTCGATGTGATCGCGGTCGGCACGCTACCTCTACATCTACCTTCGGGATTAATATTAGACCTAAATAATTGTTATTTGGTGCCAGCGTTGAGCATGAACATTATATCTGGATCTTGTTTAATGCGAGACGGTTATTCATTTAAATCAGAGAATAATGGTTGTTCTATTTATATGAGTAATATCTTTTATGGTCATGCACCCTTGAAGAGTGGTCTATTCTTACTAAATCTCGATAGTAGTAATACACATATTCATAATGTTGAAACCAAAAGATACAGAGTTGATAATGAAAGTGCAACTTATTTGTGGCACTGTCGTTTAGGTCATATCGGTGTAAAACGCATGAAGAAACTCCATACTAATGGACTTTTGGAACCACTTGATTATGAATCACTTTGTACTTGCGAACCGTGCCTCATGGGCAAGATGACTAAAACACCGTTCTCCGGTACTATGGAGAGAGCAACAGATTTGTTGGAAATCATACATACCGATGTATGTGGTCCGATGAATATTGAGGCTCGTGGCGGATATCGTTATTTTCTCACCTTCACAGATGATTTGAGCAGATATGGATATATCTACTTAATGAAGCATAAGTCTGAAACATTTGAAAAGTTCAAAGAATTTCAGAGTGAAGTTGAAAATCATCGTAACAAGAAAATAAAGTTTCTACGATCTGATCGTGGAGGAGAATATTTGAGTTACGAGTTTGGTGTACATTTGAAAAACTGTGGAATAGTTTCGCAACTCACGCCCCCCGGAACACCACAGCGTAATGGTGTGTCCGAACGTCGTAATCGTACTTTACTAGATATGGTGCGATCTATGATGTCTCTTACAGATTTACCGCTATCATTTTGGGGATATGCTTTAGAGACGGCCGCATTCACGTTAAATAGGGCACCATCAAAATCCGTTGAGACGACGCCTTATGAACTATGGTTTGGCAAGAAACCAAAGTTGTCGTTTCTTAAAGTTTGGGGCTGCGATGCTTATGTGAAAAAGCTTCAACCTGATAAGCTCGAACCCAAATCGGAGAAATGTGTATTCATAGGATACCCAAAGGAAACTGTTGGGTACACCTTCTATCACAGATCCCAAGGGTGATGCATAGCTGCGGGAGAACCAGTGACACTCTTTTTCATATTCTCATAAGAAAGAAATCTAACATTGGAAGGGATAACCGAGTTTGGAATAGCTGAGCTCTGCAGTTCTCCCATTGTGAATCCAGCTTGGAGGCGGGAAGTGACTTCTTGATCCTCTTCCATGGCATCTATCCTCTTCAAATCAGCCTCCATCTCTTCCTCCGTTGCTGGCCCAAAGGGGTCAACATGATCGTTTGCTGTTGATCTCGGTGCCGGATGAGACACCCGGCTCTCCCCGACTGACTCTTGCGAAGACATCCTGCTCTAATCTGCAGCAGCAACAGCTCGAAACACAAACAAGAGATAATTGCGTGATACGGGAGTCAACCTCTGGGAGACTATATAATGAATTTTTACCGACCAAAATACGTGTCGTGTACGAAAACGGAGTCCGGAGAGCACACGAGGTGCCCACGAGGTAGGGGGTGCGCCCAGTAGGGTAGGGCGTGCCCTCCACCCTCGTGGAGCCCTCGTGTCCTTCCCGAACTGCTGCTTATTTTTCTATTTTTCTAAATATTCCAAAACAGAGAAATATTGCCTTAAAACAGTATTGGAGTCGGTTTACTTACCGTACCACATACCTATTCCTTTTTGGAGTCTGAAACATTCCGAAAAGTGTCCCTTATGTATTCCTCCGGGGTTACGGTTTCAATAACATTGGTTTCAACATTTATGGGATTACCGGAGATATAGTGTTTGATTCTTTGACCGTTCACCACCTTCGGATTTGTGCCTTCGAAGTTGTTGATTTTTATGGCACCGGAACGGTAGACCTCCTCGATAACGTAAGGACCTTCCCATTTAGGGAGAAGTTTTCCTACAAAAAATCTTAAATGAGAGTTGTATAGCAATACATAATCACCTACATTAAACTCACGCTTTTGTATCCTTTTTTCATGCCATCTTTTAACTTTTTCTTTAAACAACTTGGCATTTTCGTAGGCTTGGGTTCTCCATTCATCAAGTGAGCTAATATCAAATAACCTCTTCTCACCGGCAAGTTTAAAATCATAATTAAGTTCTTTAATAGCCCAATAAGCCTCGTGTTCTAGTTCGAGAGGTAAGTGACATGCTTTTCCATAGACCATTTTATACGGAGACATGCCCATAGGATTTTTATATGCGGTTCTATAGGCCCATAATGCATCATCAAGTTTCTTGGACCAATTCTTTCTAGACCTATTAACAGTCTTTTGCAAAATTAATTTGAGTTCTCTATTACTCAATTCTACTTGACCACTAGACTGAGGGTGATAAGGAGATGCAATTCTATGATTAACATCATATTTAGCAAGCATTTTACCGAACGCACCATGAATAAAATGTGAACCACCATCAGTCATTAAATATATAGGGACTCCAAATCTTGAAAAAATTAACTTTTTAAGCATTTTAATGGAAGTGTTATGATCAGCACTACTAGTTGGCATAGCTTCTACCCACTTAGTAACATAATCAACAGCAACTAAAATATGTGTATAACCATTAGAGGAAGGAAAAGGTCCCATATAGTCAAAGCCCCAAACATCAAATGGTTCAATAACAAGTGCATAATTCATATGCATTTCTTGACATCTACTAATATTACCAATTCTTTGACATTCATCACAAGATAAGACAACCTTACGGGCATCCTTGAAGAGAGTAGGCCAATAAAAACCAAATTGCAGTACCTTATGTGCAGTTCTATCTCCATCATGGTGTCCTCCATAAGCTTCGGAGTGACACTTGTGTATGATCTATTCATGTTCATGCTTAGGTACACAACGTCTAATAACACCATCTACTCCTTCTTTATAAAGATGTGGGTCATCCCAAAAGTAATGCCTCAAATCATAGAAGAACTTTTTCTTTTGCTGGTATGTGAAACTAGGTGGTATAAACTTAGCAACAATGCAATTAGCATAATCATCATACCATGGAGCAGTATGAGAAGCATTTATGACATTTAGTTGCTCATCAGGAAAGCTATCATCAATAGGAAGTGGGTCATCAAGCACATTTTCTAACCTAGACAAGTTGTCTGCAACGGGGTTCTCAGCTCCTTTTCTATCACAATATGCAAATCAAATTCTTGTAGCAAGAGAACCCATCTAATAAGTCTAGGTTTAGCATCTTTCTTTTCCATAAGATATTTAATAGCAGCATGATCAGTGTGAATAGTTACTTTAGAATCAACAATATAAGGCATGAACTTATCACAAGCAAATACAACCGCTAAGAATTCTTTTTCAGTAGTAGCATAATTTCTTTGAGCATTGTCTAGGGTTTTACTAGCATATTGAATAACATTTAATTTCTTATCAACTCTTTGTCCTAGAACAGCACCTACAACATAATCACTAGCATCACACATTATTTCAAAGGGTAAATTCCAATCAGGTGGCTGAACAATAGGTGCAGAGATCAATGCTTTCTTAAGTATTTCAAATGCTTCTACACAATCATCATAAAAAACAAATGGTATATCTTTTTGTAATAAATTAGTAAGAGGCCGAGAAATTTTCGAGAAGTCCTTAATGAACCTCCTATAAAAACCGGCATGACCAAGGAAACTTCTTATACCTTTGATGTCCTTGGGACATGGCATCTTTTCAATAGCATCAACCTTGGCTTTATCAACTTCGATACCTCTTTCAGAAACTTTATGCCCCAAGACAATACCTTCATTAACCATAAAGTGACACTTTTCCCAATTCAAGACAAGATTAGTTTCTTCACATCTCTGCAAAACTCGATCAAGGTTGCTCAAGCAATCATCAAAAGAAGATCCATAGACGGAAAAGTCGTCCATGAAAACCTCACAAATCTTTTCAGAAAAGTCAGAGAATATAGCCATCATACATCTTTGAAAGGTAGCATGTGCATTACATAAACCAAAAGGCATACGTCTATAAGCAAAAGTACCAAAAGGGCATGTAAAAGTAGTCTTTTATTGATTTTTGGCTGACACGGGTATTTGAGAGAAACCAGAGTAACCATCTAGAAAGCAAAAATGTGTATGTTTGGACAATCTTTCTAGCATTTGATCGATAAAAGGTAAGGGGTAATGATCTTTTTTAGTAGCCTTATTTAATTTGTGGAAATCAATTACCATCCTATAACCTATAATAATTCTTTGAGGAATCGATTCATCTTTATCATTAGGAACAACAGTAATACCTCCCTTCTTAGGGACACAATGGACATGGCTTACCCATTGACTATCAGCAACGGGATAAATTATACCTGCCTCAAGGAGCTTTAGTATCTCCTTTCTTACCACTTCTTTCATTTTAGGATCTAGCCGGCATTGGTAATCACGAACTGGTTTAGCATCTTCTTCCAAATTAATTTTATGTTGACATAGAGTGGGACTAATGCCCTCAAGATCATCAAGAGTATACCCAATAGCAGTGCGGTGCTTCTTCAGAGTTTTCAATAATCTCTCTTCCTCATGCTCTGAAAGGTTAGCCCTAATAATAACAGGATATATCTTTTTCTCATCAAGATAAGCATATTTAAGAGTATCAGGTAACGATTTAAGCTCAAACACGAGATCACCCTTGGGTGGAGGAGGATCCCCTAGGATTTCAACAGGTAAATTGTTTTTCAGAATAGGCTCCTGTTTAAAGAATACTTCATCTAATTCCCTTCTTTCATTCATAAACATATCATTTTCATGGTCTAGCAAATATTGTTCTAAAGGATCACTAGGAGGTACGGCAATAGAAGCAAGACCAATAATTTCATCCTTACTAGGTAATTCTTCTTCACGGTGTTGTCTACTAAATTTAGAAAAATTAAATTCATGAGCCATATCATCTAAACCAATAGTAACAACATCTCTTTTGCAATCTATGGTAGCATTAACAGTGTTCAAGAAGGGTCTACCAAATATAATGGGACAAAAGCTATCTTGTGGGGAACCAAGAACAAGAAAATCAGCAGGATATTTAGTTTTCCCACACAAGACTTCAACATCTCTAACAATTCCCATCGGTGAAATAGTATCTCTGTTGGCAAGTTTAATTGTGACATCAATATATTCCATCTCAGCAAGTGCAATATCATGCATAACTTCTTGGTATAGAGAATAAGGTATTGCACTAGCACTAGCACCCATATCACATAAGCCATGATAACAATGATCTCCTATTTTAACAGAAATAACAGGCATGCCTACCACAGGTCTAGGTTTATCTTTATCACGGGGTTTAGCAATTCTAGCAGTTTCATCACAGAAATAAATAACATGCCCATCTATATTATCAGACAAGAGATTTTTAACAATAGCAATATTAGGTTCAACTTTAACTTGCTCAGGAGGTGTATATGTTTTAATATTGCTTTTACGAACTACAGTTGAAGCTTTAGCATGATCCTTTATCCTAACAGGGAAAGGTGGTTTCTCAACATAAGAAGTAGGAACAATAGGATCATTATAGGCGATAGTCTTTTCTTCAACTTTAATAGGTGCAGCTACTTTTACTTCTATGGGAGGATGATATTTGAACCACTTCTCCTTGGGGAGATCAACATAGGCAGCAAAAGATTCACAAAAAGAAGCTACTATCTCAGAGTCAAGTCCATATTTAGTGCTACATTTACGAAAAGTATCGGCATCCATAAAAGATTTAACAAAATCAAAACTAGGTGTCACACCTGACTCCTTACCATTGTCGAGGTCCCAATCTTCAGAGTTGCGTTTAATTCTTTCCAATAAATCCCATTTGAATTCAATAGTCTTCATCATAAAAGAGCCAACACAAGAAGTATCAAGCATGGTGCGATTGTTACCAGAAAGCCGAGCATAAATTTGTTGAATAATCATTTCTCTTGAGAGCTCATGATTGGCGCATGAATATAGCATTGATTTAAGCTTGAGCGATGCTTTCTCCTTCGCGAGGCCAAAAATTATATATATAATTGCGATCATGATGAACAAGATGCATAGGATAAAACTTCTGATGAAATTCCATTTTCAATCGTTTGTAATTCCAAGACCTCATATCATCACATAGCCTATACCATGTCGATGCATCTCCCCTCAAAGATAAAGGGAAGACCTTCTTCTTAACAACATCTCCGGGTACACCAGCAAGCTTAAATAATCCACAAACTTCATCCACATATATCAGATGTTCATCAGGATGTTTTGTTCCATCTCCTAAAAAAGGATTAGCTAGCAGTTTTTTTATCATACCTGGAAGAACTTCAAAGCAAGCATTTTCATTTTCATTTTCAGTAGGTTCAGTAGGTTGAGGAGAAACTCTTTGCTCTACTGGTCAGGGTGAAGATACCCCGAACAAGCCCCTCAGAGGATTACCTTCCATGGTAACAAGTGACAGTAAATTTCAGCACACTATATAAATTTTTCCTTACAAAATTCCACCTACCAAAGGCGCTTCACTCCCCGGCAACGGCGCCAGAAAAGAGTCTTGATGACCCACAAGTATAAGGGATCTATCGTAGTCCTTTCGATAAGTAAGAGTGTCGAACCCAACGAGGAGTAGAAGGAAATGATAAGCGGTTTCCAGCAAGGTATTCTCTGCAAGTACTGAAATAAGTGGTAACAGATAGTTTTGTGATAAGATAATTTGTAACGAGCAACAAGTAACAAAAGTCAATAAGGTGCAGCAAGGTGGCCCATTCCTTTTTGTAGCAAAGGACAAGCCTGGACAAACTCTTATATGATTTAAAGCGCTCCCAAGGACACATGGGAATATCGTCAAGCTAGTTTTCATCATGTTCATATGATTCGCGTTCGGTACTTTGATAATTTGGTATGTGGTTGGACCGGTGCTTGGGTACTGCCCTTACTTGGACAAGCATCCCACTTATGATTAACCTCTATTGCAAGCATCCGCAACTACAACAAAAGTATTAAGGTAAACCTAACCATAACATGAAACATATGGATCCAAATCAGCCCCTTACGAAGCAACGCATAAACTAGGGTTTAAGCTTTTGTCACTCTAGCAACCCATCATCTACTTATTACTTCCCAATGCCTTCCTCTAGGCCCAAATAATGGTGAAGTGTTATGTAGTCGACGTTCACATAACACCACTAGAGGAGAGACAACATACATCTCATCAAAATATCGAACGAATACCAAATTCACATGACTACTAATAGCAAGACTTCTCCCATGTCCTCAGGAACAAAAGTAACTACTCACAAAGCATAAACATGTTCATAATCAAAGGGGTATTAATATGCATATAGGATATAAACATATGATCTTCCACCAAGTAAACCAACTAGCATCAACTACAAGGAGTAATTAACACTACTAGCAACCTACTAGCACCAATCCCGGACTTGGAGACAAGAATTGGATACAAGAGATGAACTAGGGTTTTGAGATGAGATGGTGCTGATGAAGATGTTGATGGAGATTGCCCTCTCCCGATGAGAGGAGCGTTGGTGATGACGATGGCGATGATTTCCCCCTCCGGGAGGGAACTTTCCCCGGCAGAACATCTCCGCCAGAGCCCTAGATTGGTTCCGCCAAGGTTCCGCCTCGTGGCGGCGGAGTTTCGTCCGAGAAGATGGCTTATGATTTTTTTCCCATCGAAAGACTCCATATAGCAGAAGATGGCCACCAGAGGGCCACCAGGGGGCCCACGAGGTAGGGGGCGCGCCCAGGGGGTAGGGCGCGCCCCCCACCCTCGTGGGCAGGGTGTGGCCCCCTGGTGAAGTTCTTGCTCTCAGTATTTTTTATATATTTGGAAAACATCTTTCGTGAAGTTTTAGGACTTTTGGAGCTGTGAAGAATTGGTCTCTAATATTTGCTCCTTTTCCAGCCCAGAATCCCAGCTGTCGGCATTCTCCCTCTTTATGTAAACCTTGTAAAATAAGAGAGAATAGGCATAAGTATTGTGACATGATGTGTAATAACAGCCCATAATGCAATAAATATTGATATAAAAGCATGATGCAAAATGGACGTATCAATGGCCGCCACAGACCCAGGCATGGTTCACGTGGTTGAGCCTCATGGGCACCAAACATTGATTCATAACGGGAGGACCGTCCGAGTATTTGGCCGTGCATTTTGGGCCTTTGAGCAATGTGTGAGGGCTTTTGAGCATTGTCGGCCCGTCATCGCCATTGATGGCACATTCTTGACCAGACAATACAAGGGCACTTTATTGGTTGCAATAGCAAGTGATGCCAATAACCGGGTGTTGCCTTTGGGTTTCGCTTTGGTCGAGGTGGATCACAATGATAACTGGGAGTGGTTCTTACGTCAATTGAGAACAAGGGTATTACCGACTAAAAGGGAAATTTGTGTCATATCGGATCGCCATCCAGGAATTCTAAACGCGGTGGTGGTTGACATTCCCGGACATACAAAGTTGCACCATCGATGGTGTATGAGGCACTTTTGTGCAAACTTCTATAGGGCATGTGGTATCAAAGAGTTGGCCGATGATCTTCAAGATTGTTGTCTCGCTTTCACCAACAAGCGGTTTGCCACATTGTTCAATGCATTGCTCAGACACAAGAAACTTGACCCCGGTGGTCTTGAATTTCTCAATAAGAACATTGTCGAAAGGAATATGTGGGCACGTGCTTTCGATGAAGATGGCCGAAGGTACGGTCAAATGACAAGCAATATGGCAGAATGCTTCAATAAGGTGCTCAAGGGTGTACACGCATTACCCGTGACAACAATAGTTCAATACACATTTGACAAGATGAATGGATACTTTTTAAAGTACTCAATGGAGACGGATAAGAAGATTGCTGGTGAGAACAAGGATAAGCACAAGTACTATTTCCCACCAAAGGTTGAAGAATGGTTGTACTTTCAATCACGAAAGGCAGACTCCCAAGAAGTTGTACTATATGATGACAACGAGTGGAAGTATGAGGTGAAAGAGCCTAGAGGAACCTCAAACGATGGCTACCAACACGGAGGCCGCGCTTTCAAGGTCTCCCTAACACGGTGTGATTGTAGCTGCATGAGGCCATCGTTGCTTCATCTCCCATGCTGGCACTTATTAAACGCATCCCGTGTTAGGAATGTGGACGTCAATCACCCTCTTACCGTGAGGGAGTCCGAGTTCTCAATCATGACGGTAAAGAATACCTGGGCTCCCCAGTTTCAGCCATACTTGGACCAATCACAATGGCCGGAGTATCATGGAGTTCAACTATGGCCGGACCCGGAATTGAAAGTTGTTAGATGGGGAAGACGTAAGACAAAGCGTCTTAGAGGTGACATGGACGAATGGGGCCGTGGTGGCGGTGGAGACTACGGCACCGGTCAATTCCAAGAGCCTCGTGAGCAATCCCGTTGTGGGGACTGCAGTCATCGGGGACACAACACAAGAACTTGTCCCAAACCAAGAAAAAGATCAAAGAAAAATGATGCAAGCACAAGCCAAGCAAATGATAGCCAACCAAGTCAAACAAGCCAACGAGGAACTAGGCAACAAAGAGGGAGTCAAGTAGGTCTTATAAGAGGCCATGGTGATGGTCTTGGGCGTGGTGGTGGTAGAGGCCGTGGTGGTGGTAGAGGTCGTGGTGATAGGCTTGGCCGTGGTGATGGCCTAGGCCGTGGGGATGGACTTGGCCGTGGTGAAGGCCTAGGCCGTGGTGATGGCCTAGGCCGTGGTGAAGGCCTAGGCCGTAGTGACGGTCTTGGCTGTGGTGAAGGCCTAGGCCGTGGTGACGGTCTTGGCCGTGGTGGTGGGAGAGGCCGTGGTGATGGTCTTTGTGATGCCCGGATGATTAAACTACAGCAACCCTAGGCCAATGATGTCACGTCACTTCGATTACTATTGTCAATCTCGCGTTAGTTCGAAACCGATTCAAATTCAAATTCAAAATCGAGCAAACAATAAAAGTTTTCAAATATTAAAATTTAAATGTTCGGAGTGAACCAAATAATGCATAGGTAATTATGGTGGAGAAACCAAACTTCGATAAAATGTTTAAAGGCTCTAAGATAATTAAAACAGTAGTTAAAACAAATAAATAAATGCTTGTTGATTTTATAAAATATTAAACTATTTTATTTTGGGTTGAGAATTAAGGTGGCAGTAGTATATTTCTGAATACAATTTTAGGTGCTAGTGTTTATTTTTATAAAACTGAAATAAAAAGGAACTTAAAATAAAATAGAAAATTAAATAAAAGAAAAGGAAAATACAAAATAGAAAACAAAAAGAAAATGAAAAGCCCCCCCCCCCTCCACTGGGCCGAATGGCCCAGCTGGCCGGCCCACACCCTTGGCCTACTTAGGCCTCAGCCCCCAACCCCAACCCTAACCTCACCCACTCTCTCCCCCATGAAACGCCCCCACTCTCCCTCTCCCCCGATCCAATCGGGATCGGGGCTCACCCGCACGCCACCGCTGTGCTCCTTCGTCCCTCGCCTCGTCACCCACCGCTCGTCGCCGCTGCTGCCCGACCCCGTCGCCCTCGGTGCTTGACGCCGCACGTCACCCGGCCCCGCCGCCGTCGCACCTCGCCCTGGAGCCACCACGCCATCGCCGGAGCCTCCCCATTAAACCTCGCCGTCTTCCTCCTCGACAACACGCCGCAGCCGCTCGCCTCCCCGTCGCCCGGTCGTCTCCGTCCTCCTCCCGCACCCCACTGCCACTCCCCTACGGCCACCGTGAGCATGCGCCCCTCCTCTCTCTTCCCTATCTCCCACGTGCTCGCCGCACCCCGTGCACGCCCGCGCACGCATCGCCCCGGCGACCTCCGCTTGCACTCGCGCGCCCCTAGCCTCCGCTCGCCCCCGACGCCAGCACCGCACTCGCCGCGCCTGCGCCTCCCCGCTGTTGCCTTGCTCACCGCGCTGCTCTCGCTCGCCGCGTGCCGCGTCCAGGCACGCGCGCCTCGCCTCCGCGAGCCCCGCTCGCCAGCGCAGCCCCCTGTCAGAGTCCACGCGCGCCCGTCGTGCCTTGGGCACACCCCGGCCACGACCCCCCTGCTCGTCTGAACCGCGCCGCGCACGGCGTACCCCGTCTGCGCCTCACCACCCTGCTCTCCCCGCTCCGGCACTCGCCCGCTGCTGTCCCCCTCACGCTGCCTCCCTGCGTCGTACCGCCCCCGGCCAACCTGTGCGCCACCCCGCGCCACCTTGCTCCCTCTGCTGCAGCCCCTCGCTGCGATGGCCGCCTCTTCCGTGCGCCACTCCAGCCTCCTGGCCGACGCCGTGGCCGCCGGCGCCCCACACCGCCCTGTCTGGCGCCCGCGCGCCCGCTGCGCCAATCGGGCTGCGCCCCAGCATCCGCTAGCAACCGCCCCGCAGTGGCCCTCTGGGCCACTCACTAGGGGGCCCCACCCCCTGTGAACGAAAACGATTTTTACTAAAAAAATATATTTAAAAATTAAAATAAATAATAAATAAAAATATTAATTAATTGATTAACTTAATTAATTTTGATTAATTAAACTAATCAATTAACTAAACTAATTAACCTAATTAATTAATTAACTAATTAGTCAATTATAGTGAGGCCCACCCCTAATTAATCCTGATTAATGTTAATTAATGTGTTTAATTAAAATGGGTCACTGACAGGTGGGACCCACCTGTCAGGTTGACCAGGTCAACTGATGATGTCATGATGACGTCAGCAATCACTATTCTGGATAATGTTGATTTAAAAATTAAATAAATTCTAAAAATGATTTAAATATTTTAAAATCAACATAAAATAAACCGTAGCTCGGATGGAAAAACTTTGTACATGAAAGTTGCTCAGAACGACGAGATGAATCCGGATACGCAGCCCGTTCGTCCCCCACGCATCTCTAGCGTAGCGAACATGCAATTTCCCCCCTCCGATTCATCTGTTCGAAAACGTGAAACACCGGGAATACTTTCCTGGATGTTTCCCCCCTTCGCCGATATCGCCTATCCCTACGTTAGGTCACCCCTAACACAACATATTGTCGCATCTTGCTTTGTGTTACATTTGAATGCTCTGTTATTTATTGTGTTCCCCCTCCGTTACTTCTTTCTGGTAGACTCCGAGACCGCTGCCGTTGTTTGTGTGTTCGACTACATCGGAGACGACCCCTCTCTCTTGCCAGAGCAACCAGGCAAGCCCCCCCTTGATCACCAGATATCGCCCACTCTTCTCCCTATTGCTTGCATTAGAGTAGTGTAGCATGTTACTGCTTTCCGTTAATCCTATCCTGATGCATAGCCTGTCATTGTCGCTACAACTGTTGATACCTTACCTGCAATCCTACATGCTTAAGATAGGTTGCTAGTACTTCATCAGTGGCCCTACATTCTTGCCCGTTTGCCATGCTATACTATCGGGCCGTGATCACTCGGGAGGTGATCACGAGTATATACATACATATATATACATGCTATACAGGTGGTGACAAAAGTCGGGTCAGCTCGTTGAGTACCCGCAAGTGATTCTGATGTGGGGGCTGAACGGGCAGGTGGTTCCACCCAGGTAGTGGTGGGCCTAGGTTCCCGATGGCCCCCGACTGTTACTTTGAGGCGGAGCGACAGGGCAGGTTGAGACCACCTAGGAGAGAGGTGGGTCTGGCCTTGGTCGACGTTCGCGGTTACTTCAAAATAACACGCTTAACGAGATCTGGGTATTTGATCTGAGTCTGGCTACTGGCCTATACGCACTAACCAACTACGCAGGGACAGTTATGGGCACTCGGCGTCGTGGTATCAGTTGAAGCCTTCGTGATGTCAGCGACTGAGCAGCGCGTGCCGGGTTGGACCGCGTAACGCAACTTCCTTTGTAATGGAGGTTGCTAGGTCTGCTCACCGGCCGCGTACGCAACGTGCAGCTGTGCAATGGGTGATGGGCCCAGACCCTTGCACCATAGGATTTAGACTGGCATGCCGACCTCTCTGTTGTGCCTAGGTAGGGCTGCGACGTGTTGATCTTCCGAGGCCGGGCATGACCAGGAAAGTGTGTCCGGACAAAGGGGATCGAGCGTGTTGGGAAATGTGGTGCACCTCTGCAGGGAAGTAAATCTATTTGAATAGCCGTGATCTTCGGTAACAAGACGACTTGGAGTTGTACCTTGACCTTATGAAAACTAGAACCGGATACTTAATAAAACATACCCTTCCAAGTGCCAGATACAACCGGTGATCACTCTCTCACAGGGCGACAAGGGGAGGATCATCGGTTAGGATTATGCTATGCGATGTTACTGGGTGAACTTACCATCTACTCTCTTCTTCTGTTGCAACATGGAGGTTACCAGAAGCATAGTCTTCGAAAGGACTAGCTATCCCCCTCTTATTCCGGCATTCTGCAGTTCAGTCCACATATGATACCCCCGTTTCCATTTGATACCAATGCATACATATGTAGTGTAGCTCCTTTCTTGCGGGTACTTTGGATGAGTACTCACGGTTGCTTTGGTCCCCCTTTTGCCCCTTTTCTATACTCGATTGCTGCGACCAGACGATGGATCCCAGGAGCCAGACGCCACTGTCGACGATGACCCCTACTACATTGGAGGTGCCTACTACTACGTGCAGCCCGTTGACGACGACCAGGAGTAGTTTAGGAGGATCCCAGGCAGGAGGCTTGCGCCACTTTCGACCTGTATCCCAGTTTTTGTTATCTTCTTAAGGCAAACTTGTTTAACTTATGTCTGTACTCAGATATTGTTGCTTCCGCTGACTCATCTATGATCGAGCTCTTGTATTCGAGCCCTCGAGGCCCTTGGCTTGTAATATGATGCTTGTATGACTTATTTTATTTGTACAATTGTGTTGTGATATCTTCCCGTGAGTCCCTGATCTTGATCGTACACGTTTGCATGTATGATTAGTGTATAGTCAAATCGGGGGCGTCACAAGTTGGTATCAGAGCCGACTGCCTGTAGGAATCCCCCTTCCAAACTCCTTGACCGAAGTTGAGTCTAGTCATTGAAAAAGTTTTTACTAACATGGATGTGCGGCTTACGGGCCCACATCGCCATTGGGTGGTATTAGGATCCTTTATTCCTCGTCTTTACTCTGGGATTCTGTTCTCTCTTCTCTTCGGGTTAAATGAATTTTGCTAAATCTAACATTAGGATCTCGTGATCACCTTCACCCGGAGAGCACCTTATTACCGATGATCGTCTGCTGCACCAGAAGATTCCGAGGTTACTCTACGATGTTCTCCAGAGACACTTGTACCCACCTCCTTTGCAAATTCCCTACCACTGTTCTATCCTTATAGATAACTGCATGCACTTTCCATTCTTACATTAGTCCCAGTTGCTCTTGTTATTACAAGATACCCTGAAATACTCGTTGTTGTTCCAAGATTACTTTGTGCCTACTGCCTTGCGGTTCCTTCCCACCTCAATACCCCTATGGATAATTCTTCACACTTACCAAGTATCGCTCATCCCTAGTTGTTCATGTGTTTCAGAAAGGTCTTCGAAATATTATTCGATCTTCCAAAAATCCTCAACAGCTTATTGCTCTTGAAATCCTCGCTTACTGCATTATGGTTAACCCCATAAGCAATCTTATTGGCATCCTTTGTCACTATCATTTTGAGTCCATTGATTCAATAAGTTGCGAATGCTTGCAATCCTCAGTCGGATCCTAGAATTCATCCTTCTGGCTCAGACGTCATTTTAAACATGAGTTGGTTCTCGACCAATCAAATTGCCGACGATTGTACCTCTAAGACTATTCAACTTATCCATCCCTAATCAGAGCATTGCTTCTGATCCCTTGACTTGGAATCATAATTCCTGTGCAATTGAGCTTTGAGTTAGTCAGTTGTTTCTATCATCTGATCCCCTTGCATTCTTTCTTCTTCTGGTAGAGTACCGATACTCACATCAGCTCCGTTGTGGATCATCAGATCCATTATTGGATTTCATCTGACATCGTCCTTAATATTCAATAACCTTGTGAGCCTTTCCACAGGTATATAATGCCGTTGGTAAATTGTATCCTCTGCCTTGTCAACCATGCTCTACTTTCGAGCTTGTATTATTTACTCCTGAAGTTGTGGTATATGTTCCTACGATGCCCCGATGGGTTGAACCTATGCCTTCCTTAATCTGTGTGAACCCGAAAGATTTCCCGGGTCATACTTATCTGGTATTGCACTAGATAAAACTTTCAACAACTAATGTCATTTCTGAAAAGCGAGAGGTGAATGGAAGGTTATACAATGAAGAAGTGGGAGTCGACCTTGAACTTGTGTTCATGCCCATGGACATGATGTAGATCCTATCATGGAAGCTTCTTGTAATAATAACTATTTCCTTGGTATAATATCATCTGGTATCTGTGAATTGATCCTTGGCAATCGTGGTTCCGGCCATATTTTCCACTTGATTCCATTTCTCAAATAAGTGAAAACACTTGTCTTCTGCAGACCATACATCCCCGCAACCCCTATGTCAATCCTCCTTCGAATAATACCCTCCAGTATCTCAAGAATATCAAAGAATTGTGTTGCTTCCTATGAGGCTTCATCGAGTATTGCTTCTCACCGATTTCAGATTTCCCCTGGTTCTGAGTTATTTCACTCAAGAGCACTGATAAGTGAATCGATTCCGCACTCCGATTCAATAACTCTGAGTAATTATCATTGCTTACGAGTTTAATAATTCTTCAAGTATTCCTAGCCTGATCGGCTATATCATTATTGTGCTAAATTTTGCTGTGCTACCTGCTCCTTCTTCCCGGAGCACAATTTTCGATGATGAGCTAACCTTACGTCGATCTTCCTTGTCGTATCATTTCGCCTTGAACAACAAGATTGATTTCGAGTTTGTGACGTACCCTTGGTCCCAATAATTTTTTGGTTCATCATTCCTTTGACTTGATGCCATCGCTGATCTATTACATCTTCATGAAATCTCTCGGCAAATTTGTCGTGATCATCATCAGCATTCTGAGCTCTTCCAGGATATCAATCAAAGTCATGATGGAAATACCATCCTTGCCCCTGGATGATTCGTGTTATCATCGACCACTTTATTGCCTTCCGTTCAACACAAACTTGTTCGTGTTTCGTGTTATACCTTGAGATCCTTCTATCCAGCATTTGTTCTTTTCATTGGAGTATTACCATCTTTTATGTCAAGAATGTCGTGAGAATTTCACCACCTCTTAAGAATTATTGATATAGTAATACTTCTCACCATCTCCGTTCTTATCTTGGTCCCTGTGTTGTTTCTAACCGGGATACCAGCCATTTAACTATGATGTGTGAAGTCAAAACTTCTAGCAACCCTATTGCTTGTAAGTTAATGAATGATATTTACATTCTTTGTGTATTGGATATCGAATCACCATTCTAACATTGATCGTACTACCTATGCCCATATTTCGGGTGCAATTTTCAACCAATGATCGGTTGTGTATGCTTTCCTCGAGCATACATCATTATATCACTTGATCTGACAATGTTATCCCCTTGTTCACATAATTGTCGGAATCCATCCTTTTAGTAATCTCGATGAGTTGTTGCCAACTCCATAAGCCACCTCTTCATCCTCTCCTTGGTTTAGTGATGAACTATTGTTTCAGAACTTGCTTCCATAGTTCATTGCCCGAGAATCTTATAATGTCATCTCGTCAATTGCGTTGCACCTTTTCTTTCTCAGGCATCCTGAGTCTGAGGTATCCTGACACCAATCAGATTTGAATCTCGGTCAGATATGATGGTTGGAACGTTTTTCAAGAGTTATAACCTTGGACTTTATATGACCCGGTAAGGTGTTGTCATGCCTAGCACGCCTGGCCGGAGGCCCTATTGTTATGGATTCCTTTTCAGCAAGGTTATCCATTCTTCCATGAGGAAATTGTAAAACTTATTCTACAAATTATTCCTGATGGATCCTTTGTGTTTCCAAAGTCCGACCTTGCTTGAAGACCATGTCAATGCTGTTACGGAGCATGTCTGTGGTACTCTGATTTTCAATAAGAGCATTGAAAGCGCAATGCTAAGTTTTCTATATCCATTATCCAAACACCGTTGTATGGGTAATGCCATGAAAATTCCTCTCCCATTACCTAAATGGTTTCCTACATTATATTATGCCATAGATATCATATTCGGCTTGTCCTTGGGAAGGATATACCCCTGAAATGTGTGTTTAAACACATTTTCCTTTCCATTGTTCTGTTTAATCTGATGGTCACATTTTTCTTTCCATTGTTCTGTTTAATCTGATGGTCACATTTTCCTTTCCATTGTTCTGTTTAACCTTTCTTGTGATCTATATGAAATAAGCAGTAATATTCTCCTGCTTTTGTAAACACCTAGTTGTACAATTCGGTTAGAAAGACCCTGTTACTATTGTTGATGACATTCCGGTAGCCGCCAATGGACGAGAACTTTGCCTATTGGTTCGCCTCGTTAAATGAGCCGGAAAATGGTTCTCTTCGTCCTTCGCCCTTGGTACCGACATTGTTGCCGACATAATCGACAGGCTACCCTCTGACATGCCTTGCTATCATGACCATGCAAGATGTCACCGCTCCTCCTACTTTTAACCCACATGGTGCGACCATAACCCACAGTTCCACAGGATCGAAACCTGACTCTCCTATACACCCCCTGTTTCCAAAGTTATTCCTCATGCTTGGCTTCGTATGTAATTCATGGGCCACCAGCCTAGTGATCTATTCTGGTATCAGACGCAATACTTATTCTCGTTGCTCTGAACCCCTTTCACCTTCTGATTAGGCCATTGAACGATTGCCTGCCCATTGGAAACTTCTCATCGTACCTTCTTACTTTACTCTCGATATGTTCTTAAGTATCTATTCGAGAATTACTTTCTACCACATTCCCTGAGTTATCTGCCGGATAGTCAACCTTGTAAGGTCCATTCTTCTGGAATAACCACCCTTTATCCTTTCGTAAGTACGGTGAAGATCCTGAAGGAAAGACGACAGCTTCATCACGATGCATTCAGGCATATGAATGAAGACATCAATGCTATGGATCGACCTCTTCGAGAAGAGCAACTAAGACCGAGAAGGTCCGTTAGAATTTCGTAACTAGAACTTCCCCCTTACTCCATCTCTTAAATCTCGGGACAAGATTTCTTGTAGTAGAGGAGATTTGTGACGCCCGGATCATTAAACTACAGCAACCCTCGGCTAATGATGCCACATCACTTCGATTACTATTGTCAATCTCGCGTTAGTTCGAAACCGATTCAAATTCAAATTCAAAATGGAGCAAACAATAAAAGTTTTCAATTATTGAAATTTAAATGTTCAGAGTGAACCAAATAATGCATAGGTAATTATGGTGAAGAAACCAAACATTGATAAAATGTTTAAATGCTCTAAGATAATTAAAATAGTAGTTAAAACAAATAAATAAATGCTTGTTGAATTTTATAAAATATTAAACTATTTTATTTTGGGTTGAGAATTAAGGTGGCAGTAGTATATTTATAAATACAATTTTAGGTGCTAGTGTTTATTTTTATAAAACTGAAATAAAAAGGAACTTAAAATAAAATAGAAAATTAAATAAAAGAAAAGGAAAATAGAAAATAGAAAATAAAAAGGAAATGAAAAGCCCCCCCCCTCCACTGGGCCGAATGGCCCAGCTGGCCGGCCCACACCCTTGGCCTACTTAGGCCTCAGCCCCCAACCCTAACCTCACCCACTCTCTCCCCCACGAACCCCCCACTCTCCCTCTCCCCTAATCCAATCGGGATCGGGGCTCACCCGCACGCCACCGCCGTGCTCCTTCGTCCCCTCGCCTCGTCGCCCACCGCTCGTCGCCGTTGCTGCCCGACCCCGACGCCCTTGGTGCCCGACGCCGCACGTCACCCGGCCCCGCCGCCGTCGCACCTCGCCCTAGAGCCACCACACCATCGCCGGAGCCTCCCCACCGAACCTCGCCGTCTTCCTCCTCAACAGCACGCCGCAGCCGCTCGCCTCCCTGTCGCCCGGTCGTCTCCGTCCTCCTCCCCGCGCCCCACTGCCACTCCCCTACGGCCACCATGAGCACGCACCCCTCCTCTCTCTTCCTTGTTTCCCACGCGCTCGCCGCGCCCCGTGCGCGCCCGCGCACGCATCGCCTCGGTGACCTACGCTTGCGCTCGCACACCCCTGGCCTTTGCTCGCCCCCGATGCCAGCACCGCACTCACCGCGCCCGCGCCTCCCCGCTACTGCCTTGCTCACCGCGTTGTTCTCGCTCGCCACGTGTCGCGTCCAGGCGCGCGCGCCTCGCCTCCGCGAGCCCCGCTCGCCAGCGCAGCCCCCTGTCATAGTCCATGCGCGCCCGTCGTGCCTTGGGCACACCCCGGCCACGACCCTCCCCCCCGCTAGTCTAAACCGTGCCGCGCACGGCGTACCCCGCCTGCGCCTGACCACCCTGCTC